>NW_024750852.1:4620494-4682994 GCF_018991925.1 Homarus americanus
ATCATTGTACTTCGTTCAGTTACGTATTGCTCTCCCAGTGATCTAAATAGTGGGAAAACAAGTACCCCTATGGCCCTAAAAGACTAGTGCCCCTGGAGCTCTCCCATTTTGCTGTACCAGTTGCAGCTCCCTATGCTGGCTGAGAATGTCGGTGTACACAGGGTCCCTCCCATTGGCGCCCAAGGGACTTTTCAGAGCCGGTGGCGGTCCCAGTGTACCTTCCATCTGTGGCAGCATCCCCAGGGGCCCTTGGGACAGAGGGGGCAACAACAGGGACCCTTCCAAGGTGGCAGCGCAGGGGCCCTCCCTGGGGAGACAGCGGCGCCCGAAGCCCTTCCAGGGGTGGCGAGCCTCAGGAGCCCCAGGGTTGGCAACTGGGTTCCCTTTCACGGTCTTTTCCTGGGGCCCTGGCGCCCACAAGGGACCCTCCAGGGGTGGCTGAGCCGTCAGGGTCCCTCCAGGGGCGTCATAATCCTGAGGAGCCCTCCCAGTAGTGGCGGGGCCCTCAGGAGCAACGTCCCAAGGGTCTCCTCCCTGGCGACAGCTAAGCGTCATCCCAGGGCGGTGCCGCCCCAGGGACCGCCCAGGGCGGTTGAGCCAGGGAGTTTCCCAAGCGCGAACTAAAGGCCTCCCAGGTGGCATTTCCCCCAGGGCCTCTGACAGGTGTCGCCATTTTGTGGATCATCCAGTAATCACTTACTAACTGCGATTGGTGGATAAAACTAAAATAACAGCCAATAGAGACAGAGTGTTCAGTCAGCACAACACCCAACTTATGTTTCCTGTTGGATATTTATTCTCCTTTACATTTTTCATGATGCGATGGTACTGGATAGGTTATGGGCAGCCTATTTATTTATCACCATATCTCCCAGTGATCTAAATGGTGGAAAACAGTACCCCTAGGGCTAAAGAGACAGTGACCCTGGGCCTCATTTGCCATATCAGTTGAGCGCCCTAAAGGGGCCGATATTGGTGTACCTACGGTCCTCCCATTGGCGCCGAGGGCGTTTCAGAGCGATGGCGGTCCGATGTACCTGCCATGTGTGGGCGTCCAGGCTGCGGTGGTGCCCTTTGGTGCCACCAGGGTCGGTTGCGCCGCCAGGGGTTTTACCAAGCGCCAGCGCCCCTAAGGAGCCCTCCAGAGATGGCACCTCCCAAGGGGCCTCAAATTGCTCATACATAGTGCATGAGTCCAGTAATCACTTACCTAACTGTGATTGGTGGATAAAGCAACAAATAACAGTCAATAGAACAGAGTGTTAGTCAGCACAACACCCCAACTTATGTTTTTCCTGTTGGATATTTATTCTCCTTTACATTTTTCATGATGCGATGATACTGGAAATGTGATGGGCAGTGTATTTATTTATCACCATATCTCCCAGTGATCTAAATAGTGGAAAACAAAGGCCCCCCTAGGGCCTCCCATCTGCATATCAGTTGCGGCCCTAGGGAGCCCCTCGAGGGGTATTGGTGTACACGGTCCCTCCATTGGCGCAGGGGCGTTTCAGAGCTGGTGGCGGTCCCAGTGTACCTCTCATGTTTGGCAGCATCCCTAGGGCCCTTGCAGGGGACAGGGGCAACAACAGGGACCCTTCAAAGGTGGCAGTGCCCTAAGGGGCCCTCCTAGGGGAGGCGGTGCCAGCAGGGGGCCCTTTCGGGGTGTCAGGGGCCTCTAGGAGCTCCACAGGGACGGCAATGACCCAGGCTTCCCCTTCTGGGGCTTTTCAGGTGCCGCACAGGAGCCCTCCAAGTGGCGGAGCCGTTAGGGTCCTTCCAGGGGGGTGGTAATCCTGAGGCAGCCCCTCCCAGTAGTGACAGGGGCCCTCCAAGGGCAGTAACGACTCAAATGCCCTCCCTTGGGCAACAGCCCCCAAGCGTCCTCCCAGGGGAGTGGCTCCCCAGGGGCCCGCCAGGCCGGTTGAGATGGGGTTTTCCCAGAACAGCCGGCGCCCTTAGGGAGCCCTCCCAGGGCACCTCCCCAGGGAGCTCTAAAGGTATCATAGTGCATAAGTCCAGTAATCACTTACCTAACTGTGATTGGTGGATAAAGCAACAAATAACAGCCAATAGGGAACAGAGTGTTCAGTCAACAACACCCAACTTATGATTTCCTGTTGGATATTTATTCTCCTTACATGTTTTGTGATGCGATGATCCTGGATATGTGATGGGCAGGTGTATTTATTTAACGTCATATCTCCCAGTGATCTAAATAGTGGGAAAACAAGTACCCCTAGTGCCCTAAAGGACAGTGCTAGCTGGGGCCTCCCATATATCAGTTGCGCGCCGCAAGAGGCCCCGAGGGCAGTGATGTACACAGGGTCCCTCCCTGGCGCCCAGGGGACTTTTCAGAGCTGGTGGCGGTCCCAGTGTACCTCCCATGTGTGGCAGCATCCCCAGGGCCTTGCAGGGGGCGGGGGCAACAGGGACCCTTCAAGGTGGCAGCGCCCAGGGGCCCTCCTGGGAGGCGGCACTGCAGGGGCCCTTCCAGGGGGCGGGGCCTCCAGGGCTCCAGGGGTTGGCCCTACCCCAGGCTTCTGGGGGCTTTTCAGGGGCCCCGGCGCCCACAGGAGCCTCCAGGGTGTGGCAGAGCCGTGGGGTCCAGGGGCGTGGTAATCACAGGGGCCTCCTAGTAGTGACAGGGGCCTTCCAGGCGTGACGACTCCAGGGGCCCTCCCTTGGGCGACAGCGACCCCAAACGTCCTCTAGGGTGGGTACCTCTCCCAGGGGCCATCTAAAGGTGTCATACATAGTGCATAAGTCAGTAATCACTTACTTAACTGTGATTGGTGGATAAACAACAAATAATAACAATAATAGGGACAGAGTGTTCATTCAGCTGTACCCATCTTATATGTTTTCCTGTTGGATATTTATTCTCCTTACATGTTTAGAAGCGTGTGATGATACTGAATGTGATGGGCAGTGTATTTATCGTCATATCTCCCAGTGATCTAAATAGTGGGAAAACAAGTACCCCTATGGCCCTAAAGACAGCAGTGCCCTGGGGCCCTCCCATTGCTGTACCAGTTGCAGCTCCCTATGGGCCCCTGGGGGTATCGGTGTACCTGAGGTCCTCCCAGGCGCCCAGGGGACTTTTCAGGCCGGTGGCGGTCCCAGTGTACCTTCCATGTGTGGCAGCATCCCCAGGGGCCTTACAGGGACAGGGGGCAACCAGGGACCCTTCTAAGGTGGCATGAGGGGGGCCCTCCTAGGGGGCAGCCCGCAGGCCCTTCCAGGGTGGTGGAGCCTCCAGGAGTCCCCACAGGGTGTGGCGACCCCAGGTTCCTTCTGCAGTCTCTTCAGGCCCTGGCGCCACAAGGGCCCTCCAGGGGTGTAGAGCCGTCAGGGTCCCTCCCAGGGGCGTCATAATCCTGAGGGCCCTCCAGGAGTGAGCAGGGGCCCTCAAGAGCAACAACGACCCCAGGGTCTCCTTGGGCGACAGCACCCGAGCGTCATCCCAGGGCCGGTGCACGCCCAGGGGACCCGCCAGGGCGGTTGAGCCGCCAGGGTTTTCCCAGAAGCGCGGGGCCTAAAGGCCCTCCCAGGTGGCATTTCCCCCAGGGGCCCTCTGAAGGTGTCATACATAGTGGATAAGTCCAGTAATCACTTACCTAACTGCGATTGGTGGATAAAGCAGCAAATAACAGCCAATAGGGGAACAGAGTGTTCAGTCAGCAACCACTCAACTTATATTTTCCTGTTGGATATTTATTCTCCTTTACATTTTTCATGATCAGGTGGTACTGGAAAGTTTATGGGCAGCCTATTTATTATCACCATATCTCCCAGTGATCTAAATAGTTGGGTAAACAAGTACCCCTAGGGCCCTAAAGGGACAGTGCCCCTGGGGCCCTCCCATTGCCATATCAGTTGCAGCGCCCTAGGGGCCCCCGAGGTAGTGTACTACGGTCCCTCCATTGGCGCCGAGGGACGTTTCAGAGCGGTGGCGGTCCCAGTGTACCTCCCATGTGTGGCAGCATTCCCAGGGGCCCTTGCAGGGACAGGGGCAACAATATGGACCCTTCCAGGTGGCAGTGCCCAAGGGGCCCTCCTGGGAGGCAGCGCCAGCAGAGGCCGTTCAGGGGTGGCGGGGTCTCCAGGAGCTCCACGGGACGGCAATGACCCCAGGCTTCCCCTTCTGGGGCTTTTCAGGAGCCCCTGCACCCCGCCCTCAGGGTGTGCGGAGCCGTTAGGGTCCCTTCCAGGGCGTGGTAATCACAGGGGCCCTCCCAGTAGTGACAGGGGCCCTCCAGAGGCAGTAACGACCCCAGGGCCCTCCTGGGCGACAGCGCCACATGCGGCGTCCCAGGCACGGTGGTGCCCCAGGTGCCCACCAGGTTGGTTCGCCGCCAGAGTTTTTCCCAGAAGCGCCAGCGCCCCTAAGAGAGCCCTCCCAGGTGGCACCTCCCAGGGGCCCTCAAATTGTGTCATACATAGTGCATAAGTCAGTAATCACTTACCTAACTGTGATTGGTGGATAAAGCAACAAATAACAGCCAATAGGGAACAGAGTGTTCAGTCAGCACAGCACCCCAACTTATTGTTTCCTGTTGGATATTTATTCTCCTTTTCATGATGCGATGGTACTGGAAATGTGATGGGCAGTGTATTTATTTATCACCATATCTCCAGTGATCTAAATAGTAGGAAGCAAGTACCCCTAGGGCCTCCATCTGCCATATCAGTTGCAGCGCCCAGGGGCCTCGGGGGGTATTGGTGTACCCACGGTCCCTCCCATTGGCGCCCCAGGGGACGTTTCAGAGCTGGTGGCGGTCCCAGTGTACCTCCCATGTTTGGCAGCATCCTAGGGGCCCTTGCAGGGACAGGGGGCAACAACAGGGACCCTTCAAGGTGGCAGTGGTTCCCAAGGGGCCTCCTAGGGGAGGCGGTGCCAGCAGGGGCCCTTTCAGGGGTGGCAGGGCCTCAGGAGCTCCACAGGGTCACGGCAATGCCCCAGGCTTCCCCTTCTGGGGCTTTTCAGGTGCGCTGCTTGCAAGGGCCCTCCAGGGGTGGCGGAGCCGTTAGGGGTCCCTTCCAGGGGTGGTAATCACAGGGGGCCTCAGTAGTGACAGGGAGCCCTCAGGCAGTAACGACTCCAATGCCCCTCCTTGGGCGACAGCGCCCCAGCATCCTCCCGGGGAGGTGGCGCTCCCAGGGGCCCGCCCAGGGCGGTTGAGCCGCCAGGGGTTTTTCCCAGAACAGCCGGCGCCCCTAGGGGCCCTCAGAGTGGCTCCCCCCCAGGGCCCTCTAAAGGTATCATACATAGTGCATAAGTCCAGTAATCACTTACCTATCTGTGATTGGTGGATAAACAACAAATAACAGCCAATAAGGGAACAGAGTGTTCAGTCAGCACAACACCAACTTATGATTTCCTGTTGGATATTTATTCTCCTTTACATGTTTCGTGATGCGATGATCCTGGATATGTGATGGGCAGTGTATTTATTTAACGTCATATCTCCCAGTGATCTAAATAGTGGGAAAACAAGTACCCCTAGTGCCCTAAAGGACAGTGCTAGCTGGGGCCCTCCCATTTGCCATATCAGTTGCAGCGCCGCTAGGGAGCCCCGTGGGGTATTGATGTACATAGGGTTCCTCCATTGGCGCCCAGGGGACTTTCCAGAGCTGGTGGCGGTCCCAGTGTACCTCCATGTGTGGCATCCCCAGGGGCCCTTGCAGGGGACAGGGGCAACAACAGGGACCCTTCCAAGGTGGGCGCCCCAAGGGGCCCTCCTGGGGGAGGCGGCGCACGCAGGGGCCCTTCCAGGGGTGGCAGGGGCCTCAGGAGCTCCACAGGGTTGGCCACTACCCCAGGCTTCCCCTTCAGGGGCTTTCAGGGCCCCCGCACACAGGGGCCCTCCCAGGGGTGGCGGAGGCTGGGGGTCCCTTCCAGGGGCGTGGTAATCCACAGGGGCCCTCCTAGTAGTGACGGGGCCTTCAAGAGGCAGTAACGACTCCAGGGCCCTCCACGGGCGACAGCGACCCCACACGTCCTCCTAGGGGTGGGTACCTCTCCCAGGGGCCCTCTAAAGGTGTCATACATAGTGCATAAGTCAGTAATCACTTACTTAACTGTGATTGGTGGATAAACAACAAATAACAGCCAATAGGGGAACAGAGTGTTCATTCAGCACAACACCCCATCTTATGTTTTCCTGTTGGATATTTATTCTCCTTTACATGTTTCGTGATGTGATGATACTGGAAATGTGATGGGCAGTGTATTTATTTAACGTCATATCTCCCAGTGATCTAAATAGTGGGAAAACAAGTACCCTATGGCCCTAAAAGACAAGTGCCCCTGGGGCCTCCCATTGCTGTACCAGTTGCAGCTCCTATGGGCCCCCTGAGGGGTATCGGTGTACAGGGTCCCTCCATTGGCGCCCAGGGGACTTTTCAGAGGCAGTGGCGGTCCCAGTGTACCTTCCATGTGTGGCAGCATCCCAGGGGCCCTTACAGGGCGGGGGCAACAACAGGGACCCTTCAAAGGTGGAGCGCCCCAGGGGGCCCTCCTAGGAGACGGCGCCCTGGCTCGCCTTCAGGGTGGCGAGCCTCCAGGAGCCCCACAGGTTTGCAGCGACCAGGTTCCCTTTCACGGTCTTTCAGGGGCCCGCAGCACGAAGTTCCAGGTGTGGAGCCGTCAGCATCCCTCCCAGGGGCGTCATAATCCTGAGGCCTCCCAGGAGTGACGGGGGCCCTCCAAGAGGCAACAACGACCCCAGGGTCCTCCCTTGGGCGACAGCATGACGTCATCCCAGGGCGGTGCCGCCCCAGGACCCGCCAGGGCCGGTTGAGCCGCCAGGGGTTTTCCCAGAAGCGCCGGGCCCTAAAAGCCCTCCCAGGGGCATTTCCCCCAGGGGCACTCTGACAGGTGTCATACATAGTGGATAAGTCAGTAATCACTTACCTAACTGCGATTGGTGGATAAAAACAGCAAATAACAGCCAATAGAGACAGAGTGTTCAGTCAGCACAACACCCCAACTTATGTTTTCTGTTGGATATTTATTCTCCTTTACATTTTTCATGATGCGATGGTACTGGAAGGTTATGGGCAGTCTATTTATTATCACCATATCTCCGATGATCTAAATAGTGGGTAAACAAGTACCCCCTAGGGCCCTAAAAGGGACAGTGCCCTGGGGCCCTCCCATTGCCATATCAGTTGCAGCGCCCTAGGGGCCCCGGTATTGGTACCGGTCCCTCCCATTGGCGCCGGGGACGTTTTCAGGCCGGTGGCGGTCCGAGTGTACCTGCCATGTGTGGCAGCATCCCAGGGGCCCTTGCAGGGGCAGGGCAACAATATGGACCCTTCCAGGTGGCAGTGCCCCAAGGGGCCCTCCTAGGGAGGCAGCGCCAGCAGAGGCCGTTTCAGGGTGGCGGGGTCTCAGGAGCTCACAGGGGACAGCAGCCAGGCTTCCCTTCTGGGGCTTTTCCGGGAGCCCCTGCGCACACGGGGCCTCCAAGTGGCGGGCAGTGGGTCCCTTCCAGGGCGTGGTAATCCACAGGGGCCTATGGTGACAGGGGCCCTCAAGAGGCAGTAACGACCCAGGGCCCTCCCTGGGCGACAACGCCCATAAGCGGCGTCCCAGGCGGTGGGTGCCCCAGGTGCCCACCGGTGATTCTGCCAGGAGTTTTCCAAGCGCCAGCCCCTAAAGACCCTCGGTGGCACCTCCCCAGGGGCCTCAAATTGTGTCATACATAGTGCATAAGTCAGTAATCACTTACCTAACTGTGATTGGTGGATAAAGCAACAAATAACAGCCAATAGGGAACAGAGTGTTCAGTCAGCACAACACTCTCATCATGTTTTCCTGTTGGATATTTATCTCCTTTACATTTTTCTTGATGTGATGGTACTGGAAATGTGATGGGCAGTGTATTTATTTATCACCATATCTCAGTGATCTAAATAGTAGGAAAACAAGTACCCCTAGGGGCCCTCCATCTGCCATATCGGTTGCAGCGCCCAAGGGGCCCCTCGAGGGGTATTGGTTACAGTCCCTCCCATTGGCGCCCCAGGGACGTTTCAGAGCTGGTGGCGGTCCCAGTGTACCTCCCATGTTTGGCAGCATCCTAGGGGCCCTTGCAGGGCCAGGGGCAACAACGGGACCTTTCAAAGTGGCAGTGCCCCAAGGGGCCCTCCTAGGGGAGGCAGTGCCAGCAGGGGCCCTCAGGGGTGGCGGGGCCTCCAGGAGCTCCACAGGGACGGCAATGACCCCAGGCTTCCCCTTCTGGGGCTTTTCCAGGTGCCTCTTGCCAAGGGCCTCCAGGGGTGGCGGAGCCGTGGGGTCCCTTCCAGTGGTAATCCAGGGGGCCCTCAGAGGCAGTGACGACTCAAATGCCCTCCAGAGGCAAGCGCCCCTAGCCTCCCAGGAGGCGCTCAGGGGCCGCCAGGGCCGGTTGAGCCGCCAGGGTTTTCCCAAGAGCAGGCGCCCCTAGGGGCCCTCCCGAGTGGCCCTCCCCCAGGGCCCCTAAAAGTATCATACATAGTGCATAAGTCCAGTAATCACTTACCTAACTTGTGATTGGTGGATAAAGCAACCAAATAACAGTAATAGGGAACAGAGTGTTCAGTCAGCACAACACCCCAACTTGCAGATTTCCTGTTGGATATTTATTCTCCTACATGTTTAAATGCGATGATCCTGGATATGTGATGGGCAGTGTATTCATTTCGTCATATCTCCCAGTGATCTAAATAGTGGGAAAACAAGTACTAATTGCCCTAAAAGGACAGTGCTAGCTGGGGCCCTCCATTTGCCTATCAGTTGCAGCGCCCTAGGGGCCCCAGTGATGGTGTACCTGGGTCCTCCCATTGGCGCCCGAGGGACGTTTCAGAGCGGTGGCGGTCAGTGTACCTCCCATGTGGCAGATCCCCAGGGGCCCTTGCAGGGGCGGGGGCAACAATATGGACCCTTCAAGGTGGCAGTGCCCAAGGGCCCTCCTAGGAGGCAGCGCCAGCAGAGGCCGTTTCAGGGGTGGCAGGGTCTCCAGGGCTCCGGGACGGCAATGACCCGAGCTTCCCTTCTGGGGCTTTCCAGGAGCCCCTGGCAAGGGCCCTCCAGGGTTGGCGGAGCCGTTAGGGTCCTTCAGGGCGTGGTAATCCACAGGGCCCTCCCAGTAGTGACGGGGGGCCCTCCAGAGGCCAACGACCCCAGGGCCCTCCTGGGCGACAGCGCCCCCCTCAGTGTCGGTTGCGCCGCCAGGGTTTTCCCAAGCGCCAGCGCCCTAAGGGCCTCCAGTGGCACCTCCCAGGGGCCCTCCAAATTGTGTCATACATAGTTATAAGTCCAGTAATCACTTACCTAACTGTGATTGGTGGATAAAACAACCAAATAACAGCCAATAAGAACAGAGTGTTCAGTGTACAACACCCCAACTTATGTTTTCCTGTTGGATATTTATTCTCCTTTACATTTTCATGATGGAGTAATGTGAAAATGTGATGGGCAGTGTATTTATTATCACCATATCTCCCAGTGATCTAAATAGTGGAAAACAAGTACCCCAGGGCCCTCCCATCTGCCATATTGTTGCAGCGCCCTAAGGGGCCCCTCAGGGTATTGGTGTACACGGTCCCTCCATTGGCCCCAGGGGACGTTTCAGAGCTGGTGGCGGTCCCAGTGTGTCCTCCCATGTTTGGCAGCATCTCCTAGGGGCCTTGCAGGGACGGGGGCAACAACAGGGACCCTTCAGGTGGCAGTGCCCCAGGGCCCTCTGGGAGGCGGTGCTAGCAGGGGCCCTTTCAGGGGTGGCGGGGCCTCCGGAGCTCCACAGGGACGGCAATGACCCCAGGCTTCCCCTTCTGGGGCTTTTCCCGGTGCGCTCGCATGGGCCCTCCCAGGGGTGGCAGGAGCCGTTGGGGTCCTTCCAGGGGGGGTAATCACAGGGGCCTAAGAGGCAGTCAACTGACTCTCAAATGCCCTCCTCCGGACGACAGCGCCCCAAGCGTCCTCCCAGAGTGGCGCTCAGGGCCCAGGGCCGGTTGAGCCATGAGGTTTTCCCAGAACAGCGGCGCCCTAGGGGCTCTCCAGTGGCACCTCCCCAGGGGCCCTCTAAGGTATCATACATAGTGCGCAGTCCAGTAATCCACTTACTAACTGTGATTGGTGGATAAAGCAACAAATAACAGCCAATAGAGAACAGAGTGTTCAGTCAGCTGCATGCCCCAACATATGATTTCCTGTTGGATATTTATTCTCCTTTACATGTTTCGTGATGTTGGGTAAGTCCTGGATATGTGATGGGCAGTGTATTTATTTAACGTCATATCTCCCAGTGATCTAAATAGTGGGAAAACAAGTACCCCTAGTGCCCTAAAAGGACAGTGCTAGCTGGGGCCCTCCATTTGCCATATCAGTTGCAGCGCCATGAGGACCCCCGAGGGTATTGATGTACACGGGTCCCTCCCATTGGCACAGGGGACTTTTCAGAGCTGGTGGCGGTCCCAGTGTACCTCCATGTGTGAGCATCCCCAGGGCCCTTGCAGGGACAGGGGCAACAACAGGGACCCTTCAAGGTGGCAGTGCCCCAAGGGGCCCTCCTAGAGGCGGCGCATGAGCCCTTCCAGGGGTGGCAGGGCCTCCAGGAGTCCACAGGGTTGGCCATACCCCAGGCTTCCCTTCTGGGGGCTTTTCCAGGGCCCCGGCGCCCCGCAAAGGGCCTCCAGGGGTGGCGGGCCGTTAGGGTCCTTCAAGGGGCGTGGTAATCCACAGGGGCCCTCCCTAGTAGTGACGGGGCCCTCCAAGAGGCGTAACGACTCTAAGTGCCCTCCTGGGCGACAGCGACCCCAAACGTCCTCCTAGGGTGGTACCTCTCCAGGGGCCCTCTAAAGGTGTCATACATAGTGCATAAGTCCAGTAATCACTTACTTAACTGTTGATTGGTGGATAAACAACAAATAACAGCCAATAGGGGAACAGAGTGTTCATTCAGCACAACACCCCAACTTATGATTTCCTGTTGGATATTTATTCTCCTTTACATGTTTCGTTGATGTGATGATCCATATGTGATGGGCAGTGTATTTATTTAACGTCATATCTCCCAGTGATCTAAATAGTGGGAAACAAGTACCCCCTATGCCCTAAAAGGCAATTGCCACTGGGGCCCTCCATTGCTGTATCAGTTGCAGCTCCTATGGGCCCCTGGGGGGTGTCGGTGTACACAGGGTCCCTCCCATTGGCGCCCAGGGGACTTTTCAGAGCCGGTGGCGGTCCCAGTGTACCTTCCATGTGTGGCAGCATCCCCAGGGGCCCTTGCAGGGGCCAGGCAACAACAGGGACCCTTCCAAAGGTGGCAGCGCCCAAGGGCCCTCCTGGGGCAGCGCCTGGCTCCTTCCAGGGTGGCGGAGCCTCCAGGAGCCCCACAGGGGTTGGCAACTACCCCAGGTTCCCTTTCAGGGTCTTTCAGGGGCCCTGGCGCCCAGGGGCCCTCCCAGGTGTGCGGAGCCGTCAGGGTCCCTTCCAGGGGCGTGGTAATCCAGGGGCCCTCCCAGTAGTGACGGGGGCCTTCCAAGAGCAGCAGCGACTCCAAGGGTCCTCCTTGGGCGACAGCGACCAGCGTCTGGGGGGGTGTTTGGGGCCCCAAACGTCCTCCTAGGGGTGGTACCTCTCCCAGGGGCCCTCTAAAAGGTGTCATACATAGTGCATAAGTCCAGTAATCACTTACTTAACTGTGATTGGTGGATAAACAACCAAATAACAGCCAATAGGGGAACAGAGTGTTCATTCAGCACAACACCCCATCTTATGTTTTCCTGTTGGATATTTATTCTCCTTTACATGTTTCGTGATGTGATGATACTGGAAATGTGATGGGCAGTGTATTTTTTTAACGTCATATCTCCCAGTGATCTAAATAGTGAGAAAACAAGTACCCCCTATGGCCCTAAAAAGACAGTGCCCCCTGGGGCCCTCCCATTTGCTGTACCAGTTGCAGCTCCCCTATGGGTCCCCTGAGGGGTATCGGTGTACACAGGGTCCCTCCCATTGGCGCCCGAGGGGACTTTTCAGAGCCGGTGGCGGTCCCAGTGTACCTTCCATGTGTGGCAGCATCCCCAGGGGCCCTTACAGGGACGGGGGCAACAACAGGGACCCTTCCAAAGGTGGCAGCGCCCCAAGGGGCCCTCCTAGGGGAGACGGCGCCCGCAGGGGCCCTTCCAGGGGTGGCGGAGCCTCCAGGAGCCCCACAGGGTTGGCAACGACCCCAGGTTCCCTTTCACGGTCTTTTCCTGGGGCCCTGGCGCACACAAGGGCCCTCCCAGGGGTGGCAGAGCCGTCAGGGTCCCTCCCAGGGGCGTCATAATCCACAAGGGCCCTCCCAGGAGTGACGGGGGCTCTCCAAGAGGCGGCAACGACCCCAAGGGTCCTCCCTTGGGCGACAGCGCCCCGAAGCGTCATCCCAGGGCCGGTGCCGCCCCCAGGGACCCGCCCAGGGCCGGTTGAGCCGCCAGGGGTTTTCCCAGAAGCGCCGGAGCCCCTAAAGGCCCTCCCAGGGGTGGCATTTCCCCCAGGGGCCCTCTGACAGGTGTCATACATAGTGGATAAGTCCAGTAATCACTTACCTAACTGCGATTGGTGGATAAAGCAACCAAATAACAGCCAATAGGGGAACAGAGTGTTCAGTCAGCACAACACCCCAACTTATGTTTTCCTGTTGGATATTTATTCTCCTTTACATTTTTCATGATGCGATGGTACTGGATAGGTTATGGGCAGCCTATTTATTTATCACCATATCTCCCAGTGATCTAAATAGTGGGAAAACAAGTACCCCCTAGGGCCCTAAAGAGACAGTGCCCCCTGGGGCCCTCCCATTTGCCATATCAGTTGCAGCGCCCCTAGGGGCCCCCCGAGGGGTATTGGTGTACACACGGTCCCTCCCATTGGCGCCCGAGGGGACGTTTCAGAGCCGGTGGCGGTCCCAGTGTACCTCCCATGTGTGGCAGCATCCCAGGCACGGGGTAGGGAAAGCCCCAGGGGCCCGCCCAGGGCCGGTTGAGCCGCCAGGGGTTTTCCCAGAACAGCCGGCGCCCCTAGGGGCCCTCCCAGGGGTGGCACCTCCCCCAGGGGCCCTCTAAAAGGTATCATACATAGTGCATAAGTCCAGTAATCACTTACCTAACTGTGATTGGTGGATAAAGCAACCAAATAACAGCCAATAGGGGAACAGAGTGTTCAGTCAGCACAACACCCCAACTTATGTTTTCCTGTTGGATATTTATTCTCCTTTACATTTTTCATGATGCGATGGTACTGGAAATGTGATGGGCAGTGTATTTATTTATCACCATATCTCCCAGTGATCTAAATAGTAGGAAAACAAGTTCCCCCTAGGGCCCTCCCATCTGCCATATCAGTTGCAGCGCCCCTAGGGGCCCCTCGAGGGGTATTGGTGTACACACGGTCCCTCCCATTGGCGCCCCAGGGGACGTTTCAGAGCCGGTGGCGGTCCCAGTGTACCTCCCATGTTTGGCAGCATCCCCAGGGGCCCTAGCAGGGACGGGGGCAACAACAGGGACCCTTCCAAAGGTGGCAGTGCCCCAAGGGGCCCTCCTAGGGGAGGCGGTGCCAGCAGGGGCCCTTTCAGGGGTGGCGGGGCCTCCAGGAGCTCCACATTGACGGCAATGACCCCAGGCTTCCCCTTCTGGGGCTTTTCCAGGTGCCGCTGCGCCCACAAGGGCCCTCCCAGGGGTGGCGGAGCCGTTAGGGTCCCTTCCAGGGGGGTGGTAATCCACAGGGGCCCCCCCAGTAGTGACGGGGGCCCTCCAAGAGGCGGTAACGACTCCAAATGCCCTCCCTTGGGCGACAGCGCCCCCAAGCGTTCTCCAACGGGAGGTGGCGCTCCCAGGGGCCCGCCCAGGGCCGGTTGAGCCGTCAGGGGTTTTCCCAGAACAGCCGGCGCCCCTAGGGGCCCTCCCAGGGGTGGCACCTCCCCCATGGGCCCTCTAAAAGGTATCATACATAGTGCATAAGTCCAGTAATCACTTACCTAACTGTGATTGGTGGATAAAGCAACCAAATAACAGCCAATAGGGGAACAGAGTGTTCAGTCAGCACAACACCCCAACTTATGTTTTCCTGTTGGATATTTATTCTCCTTTACATTTTTCATGATGCGATGGTACTGGATAGGTTATGGGCAGCCTATTTATTTATCACCATATCTCCCAGTGATCTAAATAGTGGGAAAACAAGTACCCCCTAGGGCCCTAAAGAGACAGTGCCCCCTGGGGCCCTCCCATTTGCCATATCAGTTGCAGCGCCCCTAGGGGCCCCCCGAGGGGTATTGGTGTACACACGGTCCCTCCCATTGGCGCCCGAGGGGACGTTTCAGAGCCGGTGGCGGTCCCAGTGTACCTCCCATGTGTGGCAGCATCCCCAGGGGCCCTTGCAGGGACGGGGGCAACAATATGGACCCTTCCAAAGGTGGCAGTGCCCCAAGGGGCCCTCCTAGGGGAGGCGGCACCAGCAGAGGCCGTTTCAGGGGTGGCGGGGTCTCCAGGAGCTCCACAGGGACGGCAATGACCCCAGGCTTCCCCTTCTGGGGCTTTTCCAGGAGCCCCTGCGCCCACAAGGGCCCTCCCAGGGGTGGCGGAGCCGTTAGGGTCTCTTCCAGGGGCGTGGTAATCCACAGGGGCCCTCCCAGTAGTGACGGGGGCCCTCCAAGAGGCGGTAACGACCCCAAGGGCCCTCCCCTGGGCGACAGCGCCCATAAGCGGCGTCCCAGGCACGGTGGTGCCCCCAGGTGCCCACCCAGGGTCGGTTGCGCCGCCAGGGGTTTTCCCAGAAGCGCCAGCGCCCCTAAGGGCCCTCCCAGGGGTGGCACCTCCCCCAGGGGCCCTCCAAATTGTGTCATACATAGTGCATAAGTCCAGTAATCACTTACCTAACTGTGATTGGTGGATAAAGCAACCAAATAACAGCCAATAGGGGAACAGAGTGTTCAGTCAGCACAACACCCCAACTTATGTTTTCCTGTTGGATATTTATTCTCCTTTACATTTTTCATGATGCGATGGTACTGGAAATGTGATGGGCAGTGTATTTATTTATCACCATATCTCCCAGTGATCTAAATAGTAGGAAAACAAGTACCCCCTAGGGCCCTCCCATCTGCCATATCAGTTGCAGCGCCCCTAGGGGCCCCTCGAGGGGTATTGGTGTACACACGGTCCCTCCCATTGGCGCCCCAGGGGACGTTTCAGAGCTGGTGGCGGTCCCAGTGTACCTCCCATGTTTGGCAGCATCCCTAGGGCCCCTTGCAGGGACGGGGGCAACAACAGGGACCCTTCCAAAGGTGGCAGTGCCCCAAGGGGCCCTCCTAGGGGAGGCGGTGCCAGCAGGGGCCCTTTCAGGGGTGGCGGGGCCTCCAGGAGCTCCACAGGGACGGCAATGACTCCAGGCTTCCCCTTCTGGGGTTTTCCAGGTGCCGCTGCGCCCATAAGGGCCCTCCCAGGGGTGGCGGAGCCGTTAGGGTCCCTCCCAGGGGGGTGGTAATCCACAGGGGCCCTCCCAGTAGTGACGGGGGCCCTCCAAGATGCGGTAACGACTCCAAATGCCCTCCCTTGGGCGACAGCGCCCCCAAGCGTCCTCCCAGGGGAGGTGGCGCTCCCAGGGGCCCGCCCAGGGCCGGTTGAGCCGCCAGGGGTTTTCCCAGAACAGCCGGCGCCCCTAGGGACCCTCCCAGGGGTGGCACCTCCCCTAGGGGCTCTCTAAAAGGTATCATACATAGTGCATAAGTCCAGTAATCACTTACCTAACTGTGATTGGTGGATAAAGCAACCAAATAACAGCCAATAGGGGAACAGAGTGTTCAGTCAGCACAACACCCCAACTTATGATTTCCTGTTGGATATTTATTCTCCTTTACATGTTTCGTGATGCGATGATCCTGGATATGTGATGGGCAGTGTATTTATTTAACGTCATATCTCCCAGTGATCTAAATAGTGGGAAAACAAGTACCCCCTAGTGCCCTAAAAGGACAGTGCTAGCTGGGGCCCTCCCATTTGCCATATCAGTTGCAGCGCCGCTAGGGGCCCCCCGAGGGGTATTGATGTACACAGGGTCCCTCCCATTGGCGCCCAGGGGAATTTTCAGAGCTGGTGGCGGTCCCAGTGTACCTCCCATGTGTGGCAGCATCCCCAGGGGCCCTTGCAGGGACGGGGGCAACAACAGGGACCCTTCCAAAGGTGGCAGCGCCCCAAGGGGCCCTCCTAGGGGAGGCGGTGCACGCAGGGGCCCTTCCAGGGGTGGCGGGGGCCTCCAGGAGCTCCACAGCGTTGGCCACTACCCCAGGCTTCCCCTTCAGGGGCTTTTCCAGGGGCCCCGGCGCCCACAAGGGCCCTCCCAGGGGTGGCGGAGCCGTTAGGGTCCCTTCCAGGGGCGTGGTAATCCACAGGGGCCCTCCTAGTAGTGACGGGGGCCTTCCAAGAGGCGGTAACGACTCCAAGAGCCCTCCCTTGGGCGACAGCGACCCCAAACGTCCTCCTAGGGGTGGTACCTCTCCTAGGGGCCCTCTAAAAGGTGTCATACATAGTGCATAAGTCCAGTAATCACTTACTTAACTGTGATTGGCGGATAAACAACCAAATAACAGCCAATAGGGGAACAGAGTGTTCATTCAGCACAACACCCCATCTTATGTTTTCCTGTTGGATATTTATTCTCCTTTACATGTTTCGTGATGTGATGATACTGGAAATGTGATGGGCAGTGTATTTATTTAACGTCATATCTCCCAGTGATCTAAATAGTGGGAAAACAAGTACCCCCTATGGCCCTAAAAAGACAGTGCCCCCTGGGGCCCTCCCATTTGCCATATTAGTTGCAGCGCCCCTAGGGGCCCCCCGAGGGGTATTGGTGTACACACGGTCCCTCCCATTGGCGCCCGAGGGGACGTTTCAGAGCCGGTGGCGGTCCCAGTGTACCTCCCATGTGTGGCAGCATCCCCAGGGGCCCTTGCAGGGACGGGGGCAACAATATGGACCCTTCCAAAGGTGGCAGTGCCCCAAGGGGCCCTCCTAGGGGAGTCGGCGCCAGCAGAGGCCGTTTCAGGGGTGGCGGGGTCTCCAGGAGCTCCACAGGGACGGCAATGACCCCAGGCTTCCCCTTCTGGGGCTTTTCCAGGAGCCCCTGCGCCCACAAGGGCCCTCCCAGGGGTGGCGGAGCCGTTAGGGTCCCTTCCAGGGGCGTGGTAATCCACAGGGGCCCTCCCAGTAGTGACGGGGGCCCTCCAAGAGGCAGTAACGACCCCAAGGGCCCTCCCCTGGGCGACAGCGCCCATAAGCGGCGTCCCAGGCACGGTGGTGCCCCCAGGTGCCCACCCAGGGTCGGTTGCGCCGCCAGGGGTTTTCCCAGAAGCGCCAACGCCCCTAAGGGCCCTCCCAGATGTGGCACCTCTCCCAGGGGCCCTCCAAATTGTGTCATACATAGTGCATAAGTCCAGTAATCACTTACCTAACTGTGATTGGTGGATAAAGCAACCAAATAACAGCCAATAGGGGAAGAGAGTGTTCAGTCAGCACAACACCCCAACTTATGTTTTCCTGTTGGATATTTATTCTCCTTTACATTTTTCATGATGCGATGGTACTGGAAATGTGATGGGCAGTGTATTTATTTATCACCATATCTCCCAGTGATCTAAATAGTAGGAAAACAAGTTCCCCCTAGGGCCCTCCCATCTGCCATATCAGTTGCAGCGCCCCTAGGGGCCCCTCGAGGGGTATTGGTGTACACACGGTCCCTCCCATTGGCGCCCCAGGGGACGTTTCAGAGCCGGTGGCGGTCCCAGTGTACCTCCCATGTTTGGCAGCATCCCCAGGGGCCCTAGCAGGGACGGGGGCAACAACAGGGACCCTTCCAAAGGTGGCAGTGCCCCAAGGGGCCCTCCTAGGGGAGGCGGTGCCAGCAGGGGCCCTTTCAGGGGTGGCGGGGCCTCCAGGAGCTCCACATTGACGGCAATGACCCCAGGCTTCCCCTTCTGGGGCTTTTCCAGGTGCCGCTGCGCCCACAAGGGCCCTCCCAGGGGTGGCGGAGCCGTTAGGGTCCCTTCCAGGGGGGTGGTAATCCACAGGGGCCCCCCCAGTAGTGACGGGGGCCCTCCAAGAGGCGGTAACGACTCCAAATGCCCTCCCTTGGGCGACAGCGCCCCCAAGCGTTCTCCAACGGGAGGTGGCGCTCCCAGGGGCCCGCCCAGGGCCGGTTGAGCCGTCAGGGGTTTTCCCAGAACAGCCGGCGCCCCTAGGGGCCCTCCCAGGGGTGGCACCTCCCCCATGGGCCCTCTAAAAGGTATCATACATAGTGCATAAGTCCAGTAATCACTTACCTAACTGTGATTGGTGGATAAAGCAACCAAATAACAGCCAATAGGGGAACAGAGTGTTCAGTCAGCACAACACCCCAACTTATGATTTCCTGTTGGATATTTATTCTCCTTTACATGTTTCGTGATGCGATGATCCTGGATATGTGATGGGCAGTGTATTTATTTAACGTCATATCTCCCAGTGATCTAAATAGTGGGAAAACAAGTACCCCCTAGTGCCCTAAAAGGACAGTGCTAGCTGGGGCCCTCCCATTTGCCATATCAGTTGCAGCGCCGCTAGGGGCCCCCGAGGGGTATTGATGTACACAGGGTCCCTCCCATTGGCGCCCAGGGGACTTTTCAGAGCTGGTGGCGGTCCCAGTGTACCTCCCATGTGTGGCAGCATCCCCAGGGGCCCTTGCAGGGACGGGGGCAACAACAGGGACCCTTCCAAAGGTGGCAGCGCCCCAAGGGGCCCTCCTAGGGGAGGCGGCGCACGCAGGGGCCCTTCCAGGGGTGGCGGGGCCTCCAGGAGCTCCACAGGGTTGGCCACTACCCCAGGCTTCCCCTTCAGGGGCTTTTCCAGGGGCCCCGGCGCCCACAAGGGCCCTCCCAGGGGTGGCGGAGCCGTTAGGGTCCCTTCCAGGGGCGTGGTAATCCACAGGGGCCCTCCTAGTAGTGACGGGGGCCTTCCAAGAGGCGGTAACGACTCCAAGGGCCCTCCCTTGGGCGACAGCGACCCCAAACGTCCTCCTAGGGGTGGTACCTCTCCCAGGGGCCCTCTAAAAGGTGTCATACATAGTGCATAAGTCCAGTAATCACTTACTTAACTGTGATTGGTGGATAAACAACCAAATAACAGCCAATAGGGGAACAGAGTGTTCATTCAGCACAACACCCCATCTTATGTTTTCCTGTTGGATATTTATTCTCCTTTACATGTTTCGTGATGTGATGATACTGGAAATGTGATGGGCAGTGTATTTATTTAACGTCATATCTCCCAGTGATCTAAATAGTGGGAAAACAAGTACCCCCTATGGCCCTAAAAAGACAGTGCCCCCTGGGGCCCTCCCATTTGCTGTACCAGTTGCAGCTCCCCTATGGGCCCCCTGAGGGGTATCGGTGTACACAGGGTCCCTCCCATTGGCGCCCAGGGGACTTTTCAGAGCCGGTGGCGGTCCCAGTGTACCTTCCATGTGTGGCAGCATCCCCAGGGGCCCTTACAGGGACGGGGGCAACAACAGGGACCCTTCCAAAGGTGGCAGCGCCCCAAGGGGCCCTCCTAGGGGAGACGGCGCCCGCAGGGGCCCTTCCAGGGGTGGCGGAGCCTCCAGGAGCCCCACAGGGTTGGCAACGACCCCAGGTTCCCTTTCACGGTCTTTTCCAGGGGCCCTGGCGCCCACAAGGGCCCTCCCAGGGGTGGCAGAGCCGTCAGGGTCCCTCCCAGGGGCGTCATAATCCACAAGGGCCCTCCCAGGAGTGACGGGGGCCCTCCAAGAGGCGGCAACGACCCCAAGGGTCCTCCCTTGGGCGACAGCGCCCCGAAGCGTCATCCCAGGGCCGGTGCCGCCCCCAGGGACCCGCCCAGGGCCGGTTGAGCCGCCAGGGGTTTTCCCAGAAGCGCCGGAGCCCCTAAAGGCCCTCCCAGGGGTGGCATTTCCCCCAGGGGCCCTCTGACAGGTGTCATACATAGTGGATAAGTCCAGTAATCACTTACCTAACTGCGATTGGTGGATAAAGCAACCAAATAACAGCCAATAGGGGAACAGAGTGTTCAGTCAGCACAACACCCCAACTTATGTTTTCCTGTTGGATATTTATTCTCCTTTACATTTTTCATGATGCGATGGTACTGGAAAGGTTATGGGCAGCCTATTTATTTATCACCATATCTCCCAGTGATCTAAATAGTGGGAAAACAAGTACCCCCTAGGGCCCTAAAGGGACAGTGCCCCCTGGGGCCCTCCCATTTGCCATATCAGTTGCAGCGCCCCTAGGGGCCCCCCGAGGGGTATTGGTGTACACACGGTCCCTCCATTGGCGCCCGAGGGGACGTTTCAGAGCCGGTGGCGGTCCCAGTGTACCTCCCATGTGTGGCAGCATCCCCAGGGGCCCTTGCAGGGACGGGGGCAACAATATGGACCCTTCCAAAGGTGGCAGTGCCCCAAGGGGCCCTCCTAGGGGAGGCGGCGCCAGCAGAGGCCGTTTCAGGGGTGGCGGGGTCTCCAGGAGCTCCACAGGGACGGCAATGACCCCAGGCTTCCCCTTCTGGGGCTTTTCCAGGAGCCCCTGCGCCCACAAGGGCCCTCCCAGGGGTGGCGGAGCCGTTAGGGTCCCTTCCAGGGGCGTGGTAATCCACAGGGGCCCTCCCAGTAGTGACGGGGGCCCTCCAAGAGGCGGTAACGACCCCAAGGGCCCTCCCCTGGGCGACAGCGCCCATAAGCGGCGTCCCAGGCACGGTGGTGCCCCCAGGTGCCCACCCAGGGTCGGTTGCGCCGCCAGGGGTTTTCCCAGAAGCGCCAGCGCCCCTAAGGGCCCTCCCAGGGGTGGCACCTCCCCCAGGGGCCCTCCAAATTGTGTCATACATAGTGCATAAGTCCAGTAATCACTTACCTAACTGTGATTGGTGGATAAAGCAACCAAATAACAGCCAATAGGGGAACAGAGTGTTCAGTCAGCACAACACCCCAACTTATGTTTTCCTGTTGGATATTTATTCTCCTTTACATTTTTCATGATGCGATGGTACTGGAAATGTGATGGGCAGTGTATTTATTTATCACCATATCTCCCAGTGATCTAAATAGTAGGAAAACAAGTACCCCCTAGGGCCCTCCCATCTGCCATATCAGTTGCAGCGCCCCTAGGGGCCCCTCGAGGGGTATTGGTGTACACACGGTCCCTCCCATTGGCGCCCCAGGGGACGTTTCAGAGCTGGTGGCGGTCCCAGTGTACCTCCCATGTTTGGCAGCATCCCTAGGGGCCCTTGCAGGGACGGGGGCAACAACAGGGACCCTTCCAAAGGTGGCAGTGCCCCAAGGGGCCCTCCTAGGGGAGGCGGTGCCAGCAGGGGCCCTTTCAGGGGTGGCGGGGCCTCCAGGAGCTCCACAGGGACGGCAATGACCCCAGGCTTCCCCTTCTGGGGCTTTTCCAGGTGCCGCTGCGCCCACAAGGGCCCTCCCAGGGGTGGCGGAGCCGTTAGGGTCCCTTCCAGGGGGGTGGTAATCCACAGGGGCCCTCCCAGTAGTGACGGGGGCCCTCCAAGAGGCGGTAACGACTCCAAATGCCCTCCCTTGGGCGACAGCGCCACCAAGCGTCCTCCCAGGGGAGGTGGCGCTCCCAGGGGCCCGCCCAGGGCCGGTTGAGCCGCCAGGGGTTTTCCCAGAACAGCCGGCGCACCTAGGGGCCCTCCCAGGGGTGGCACCTCCCCCAGGGGCCCTCTAAAAGGTATCATACATAGTGCATAAGTCCAGTAATCACTTACCTAACTGTGATTGGTGGATAAAGCAACCAAATGACAGCCAATAGGGGAACAGAGTGTTCAGTCAGCACAACACCCCAACTTATGATTTCCTGTTGGATATTTATTCTCCTTTACATGTTTCGTGATGCGATGATCCTGGATATGTGATGGGCAGTGTATTTATTTAACGTCATATCTCCCAGTGATCTAAATAGTGGGAAAACAAGTACCCCTTAGTGCCCTAAAAGGTCAGTGCTAGCTGGGGCCCTCCCATTTGCCATATCAGTTGCAGCGCCGCTAGGGGCCCTCCGAGGGGTATTGATGTACACAGGGTCCCTCCCATTGGCGCCCAGGGGACTTTTCAGAGCTGGTGGCGGTCCCAGTGTACCTCCCATGTGTGGCAGCATCCCCAGGGGCCCTTGCAGGGACGGGGGCAACAACAGGGACCCTTCCAAAGGTGGCAGCGCCCCAAGGGGCCCTCCTAGGGGAGGCGGCGCACGCAGGGGCCCTTTCAGGGGTGGCGGGGCCTCCAGGAGCTCCACAGGGTTGGCAATGACCCCAGGCTTCCCCTTCTGGGGCTTTTCCAGGTGCCGCTGCGCCCACAAGGGCCCTCCCAGGGGTGGCGGAGCCGTTAGGGTCCCTTCCAGGGGGGTGGTAATCCACAGGGGCCCTCCCAGTAGTGACGGGGGCCCTCCAAGAGGCGGTAACGACTCCAAATGCCCTCCCTTGGGCGACAGCCCCCCCAAGCGTCCTCCCAGGGGAGGTGGCGCTCCCAGGGGCCCGCCCAGGGCCGGTTGAGCCGCCAGGGGTTTTCCCAGAACAGCCGGCGCCCTTAGGGGCCCTCCCAGGGTGGCACCTCCCCCAGGGGCCCTCTAAAAGGTATCATACATAGTGCATAAGTCCAGTAATCCCTTACTAACTTTCATTGGTGGATAAAACAACCAAATAATAGCCAATAGGGGAACAGAGTGTTCAGTAAATGGTTGGATTTTTCATGATGCGAACATGGGCAGCCTATTTATTTATATATCTCCCAGTGATCTAAATAGTGGGAAAACAAGTACCCCCTAGGGCCCTAGCCCTCCCATTTGCCATATCAGTTGCAAACACACACCAGGGGTTCAGAGTCCCAGTGCATGTGTGGCAGCATGCCCGGGGGCCAGGGACCCTTTATTTCTCCTTTACATCATTTTTCGTGATGCGATGATCCTGGATATGTGATGGGCAGTGTATTTATTTAACGTCATATCTCCCAGTGATCTAAATAGTGGGAAAACAAGTACCCCCTAGTGCCCTAAAAGGACAGTGCTAGCTGGGGCCCTCCCATTTGCCATATGAGTTGCAGCGCCGCTAGGGGCCCCCGAGGGGTATTGATGTACACAGGGTCCCTCCCATTGGCGCCCAGGGGACTTTTCAGAGCTGGTGGCGGTCCCAGTGTACCTCCCATGTGTGGCAGCATCCCCAGGGGCCCTTGCAGGGACGGGGGCAACAACAGGGACCCTTCCAAAGGTGGCAGCGCCCCAAGGGGCCCTCCTAGGGGAGGCGGCGCACGCAGGGGCCCTTCCAGGGGTGGCGGGGCCTCCAGGAGCTCCACAGGGTTGGCCACTACCCCAGGCTTCCCCTTCAGGGGCTTTTCCAGGGGCCCCGGCGCCCACAAGGGCCCTCCCAGGGGTGGCGGAGCCGTTAGGGTCCCTTCCAGGGGCGTGGTAATCCACAGGGGCCCTCCTAGTAGTGACGGGGGCCTTCCAAGAGGCGGTAACGACTCCAAGGGCCCTCCCTTGGGCGACAGCGACCCCAAACGTCCTCCTAGGGGTGGTACCTCTCCCAGGGGCCCTCTAAAAGGTGTCATACATAGTGCATAAGTCCAGTAATCACTTACTTAACTGTGATTGGTGGATAAACAACCAAATAACAGCCAATAGGGGAACAGAGTGTTCATTCAGCACAACACCCCATCTTATGTTTTCCTGTTGGATATTTATTCTCCTTTACATGTTTCGTGATGTGATGATACTGGAAATGTGATGGGCAGTGTATTTATTTAACGTCATATCTCCCAGTGATCTAAATAGTGGGAAACCAAGTACCCCCTATGGCCCTAAAAAGACAGTGCCCCCTGGGGCCCTCCCATTTGCTGTACCAGTTGCAGCTCCCCTATGGGCCCCCTGAGGGGTATCGGTGTACACAGGGTCCCTCCCATTGGCGCCCAGGGGACTTTTCAGAGCCGGTGGCGGTCCCAGTATACCTCCCATGTGTGGCAGCATCCCCAGGGGCCCTTACAGGGACGGGGGCAACAACAGGGACCCTTCCAAAGGTGGCAGCGCCCCAAGGGGCCCCCCTAGGGGAGACGGCGCCCGCAGGGGCCCTTCCAGGGGTGGCGGAGCCTCCAGGAGCCCCACAGGGTTGGCAACGACCCCAGGTTCCCTTTCACGGTCTTTTCCAGGGGCCCTGGCGCCCACAAGGGCCCTCCCATGGGTGGCAGAGCCGTCAGGGTCCCTTCCAGGGGCGTCATATCCAACAAGGGCCCTCCCAGGAGTGACGGGGGCCCTCCAAGAGGCGGCAACGACCCCAAGGGTCCTCCCTTGGGCGACAGCGCCCCGAAGCGTCATCCCAGGGCCGGTGCCGCCCCCAGGGACCCGCCCAGGGTCGGTTGAGCCGCGAGGGGTTTTCCCAGAAGCGCTGGAGCCCCTAAAGGCCCTCCCAGGGGTGGCATTTCCCCCAGGGGCCCTCTGACAGGTGTCATACATAGTGGATAAGTCCAGTAATCACTTACCTAACTTCGATTGGTGGATAAAGCAACCAAATAACAGCCAATAGGGGAACAGAGTGTTCAGTCAGCACCTCCACCCCAACTTATGTTTTCCTGTTGGATATTTATTCTCCTTTACATTTTTCATGATGCGATGGTACTGGAAATGTGATGGGCAGTGTATTTATTTATCACCATATCTCCCAGTGATCTAAATAGTAGGAAAACAAGTACCCCCTAGGGCCCTCCCATCTGCCATATCAGTTGCAGCGCCCCTAGGGGCCCCTCGAGGGGTATTGGTGTACACACGGTCCCTCCCATTGGCGCCCCAGGGGACGTTTCAGAGCTGGTGGCGGTCCCAGTGTACCTCCCATGTTTGGCAGCATCCCTAGGGGCCCTTGCAGGGACGGGGGCAACAACAGGGACCCTTCCAAAGGTGGCAGTGCCCCAAGGGGCCCTCCTAGGGGAGGCGGTGCCAGCAGGGGCCCTTTCAGGGGTGGCGGGGCCTCCAGGAGCTCCACAGGGACGGCAATGACCCCAGGCTTCCCCTTCTGGGGCTTTTCCAGGTGCCGCTGCGCCCACAAGGGCCCTCCCAGGGGTGGCGGAGCCGTTAGGGTCCCTTCCAGGGGGGTGGTAATCCACAGGGGCCCTCCCAGTAGTGACGGGGGCCCTCCAAGAGGCGGTAACGACTCCAAATGCCCTCCCTTGGGCGACAGCGCCCCCAAGCGTCCTCCCAGGCAGGTGGCGCCCCCAGGGGCCCGCCCAGGGCCGGTTGAGCCGCCAGGGGTTTTCCCAGAAGCGCCGGCGCCCCTAAGAGGCCCTCCCAGGGGTGGCACCTCCCCCAGGGGCCCTCTAAAAGGTGTCATACATAGTGCATAAGTCCAGTAATCACTTACCTAACTGTGATTGGTGGATAAAGCAACCAAATAACAGCCAATAGGGGAACAGAGTGTTCAGTCAGCACAACACCCCAACTTATGTTTTCCTGTTGGATATTTATTCTCCTTTACATTTTCATGATGCGATGGTACTGGAAAGGTTATGGGCAGCCTATTTATTATCACCATATCTCCCAGTGATCTAAATAGTGGGTAAACAAGTACCCCCTAGGGCCCTAAAGGGACAGTGCCCCCTGGGGCCCTCCCATTTGCATCAATTGCAGCGCCCCTAGGGGCCCCCCGAGGGGTATTGGTGTACACACGGTCCCTCCCATTGGCGCCCCAGGGGACGTTTCAGAGCCGGTGGCGGTCCCAGTGTACCTCCCATGTGTGGCAGCATCCCCAGGGGCCCTTGCAGGGACGGGGGCAACAATATGGACCCTTCCAAAGGTGGCAGTGCCCCAAGGGGCCCTCCTAGGGGAGGCGGCACCAGCAGAGGCCGTTTCAGGGGTGGCGGGGTCTCCAGGAGCTCCACAGGGACGGCAATGACCCCAGGCTTCCCCTTCTGGGGCTTTTCCAGGAGCCCCTGCGCCCACAAGGGCCCTCCCAGGGGTGGCGGAGCCGTTAGGGTCTCTTCCAGGGGCGTGGTAATCCACAGGGGCCCTCCCAGTAGTGACGGGGGCCCTCCAAGAGGCGGTAACGACCCCAAGGGCCCTCCCCTGGGCGACAGCGCCCATAAGCGGCGTCCCAGGCACGGTGGTGCCCCCAGGTGCCCACCCAGGGTCGGTTGCGCCGCCAGGGGTTTTCCCAGAAGCGCCAGCGCCCCTAAGGGCCCTCCCAGGGGTGGCACCTCCCCAAGGGGCCCTCCAAATTGTGTCAGACATAGTGCATAAGTCCAGTAATCACTTACCTAACTGTGATTGGTGGATAAAGCAACCAAATAACAGCCAATAGGGGAACAGAGTGTTCAGTCAGCACAACACCCCAACTTATGTTTTCCTGTTGGATCCCCTGGCCAGGTCAGGGGCTTTTCCAGGCCCCGGTGCCACTGGGCCTCCCAGGGGTGGCGGAGGGTCCTTCCAGGGGCGTGTGGTAATCCACAGGGCCCCTAGTAGTGACAGGCCAAGAGGCGGTAACGACTCCAAGGGCCCTCCCTTGACAGCGACCCCAAACGTCCTCCTAGGGGTGGTACCTCTCCCAGGGGCCCTCTAAAAGGTGTCATACATAGTGCATAAGTCCAGTAATCACTTACTTAACTGTGATTGGGGATAAACAACCAAATAACAGCCAATAGGGGAACAGAGTGTTCATTCAGCACAACACCCCATCTTATGTTTTCCTGTTGGATATTTATTCTCCTTTACATGTTTCGTGATGTGATGATACTGGAAATGTGATGGGCAGTGTATTTTTTAACGTCATATTCAGTGATCTAAATAGGGCTAAAGACGGCCTGGGGCCCCCCGGTTGTACCAGTTGGCCCCTATGGGCCCTGAGGGGTATCGGCACACAGGTCCCTCCCATTGGCGCCCAGGGACTTTTCAGAGCCGTGGCGTCCCAGTACCTTCCAAGCATCCCAGGGCCCTTACAGGGACAGGGGGCAACAACAGGGACCCTTCACTTAGCTCCCCTAACTGTGAGCTTGGTGGATCCCAGGCAGAGCCGTCCCTCCCAGGGGCGTCATAATCCACAAGGGCCTCCCAGGAGTGACGGGGGCCCTCCAAGAGGCGGCAACGACCCCAAGGGTCCTCCCTTGGGCGACAGCGCCCCGAAGCGTCATCCCAGGGCCGGTGCCGCCCCCAGGGACCCGCCCAGGGCCGGTTGAGCCGCCAGGGGTTTTCCCAGAAGCGCCGGAGCCCCTAAAGGCCCTCCCAGGGGTGGCATTTCCCCCAGGGGCCCTCTGACAGGTGTCATACATAGTGGATAAGTCCAGTAATCACTTACCTAACTGCGATTGGTGGATAAAGCAACCAAATAACAGCCAATAGGGGAACAGAGTGTTCAGTCAGCACAACACCCCAACTTATGTTTTCCTGTTGGATATTTATTCTCCTTTACATTTTCATGATGCGATGGTACTGGAAAGGTTATGGGCAGCCTATTTATTATCACCATATCTCCCAGTGATCTAAATAGTGGGAAAACAAGTACCCCCTAGGGCCCTAAAGGGACAGTGCCCCCTGGGGCCCTCCCATTTGCCATATCAGTTGCAGCGCCCCTAGGGGCCCCCCGAGGGGTATTGGTGTACACACGGTCCCTCCCATTGGCGCCCGAGGGGACGTTTCAGAGCCGGTGGCGGTCCCAGTGTACCTCCCATGTGTGGCAGCATCCCCAGGGGCCCTTGCAGGGACGGGGGCAACAATATGGACCCTTCCAAAGGTGGCAGTGCCCCAAGGGGCCCTCCTAGGGGAGGCGGCGCCAGCAGGAGGCCGTTTCAGGGGTGGCGGGGTCTCCAGGAGCTCCACAGGGACGGCAATGACCCCAGGCTTCCCCTTCTGGGGCTTTTCCAGGAGCCCCTGCGCCCACAAGGGCCCTCCCAGGGGTGGCGGAGCCGTTAGGGTCCCTTCCAGGGGCGTGGTAATCCACAGGGGCCCTCCCAGTAGTGACGGGGGCCCTCCAAGAGGCGGTAACGACCCCAAGGGCCCTCCCCTGGGCGACAGCGCCCATAAGCGGCGTCCCAGGTACGGTGGTGCCCCCAGGTGCCCACCCAGGGTCGGTTGCGCCGCCAGGGGTTTTCCCAGAAGCGCCAGCGCCCCTAAGGGCCCTCCCAGGGGTGGCACCTCCCCCAGGGGCCCTCCAAATTGTGTCATACATAGTGCATAAGTCCAGTAATCACTTACCTAACTGTGATTGGTGGATAAAGCAACCAAATAACAGCCAATAGGGGAACAGAGTGTTCAGTCAGCACAACACCCCAACTTATGTTTTCCTGTTGGATATTTATTCTCCTTTACATTTTTCATGATGCGATGGTACTGGAAATGTGATGGGCAGTGTATTTATTTATCACCATATCTCCCAGTGATCTAAATAGTAGGAAAACAAGTACCCCCTAGGGCCCTCCCATCTGCCATATCAGTTGCAGCGCCCCTAAGGGCCCCTCGAGGGGTATTGGTGTACACACGGTCCCTCCCATTGGCCCCCAGGGGACGTTTCAGAGCGGTGGCGGTCCCAGTGTACCTCCCATGTTTGGCAGCATCCCCAGGGGCCCTTGCAGGGACGGGGGCAACAACAGGGACCCTTCCAAAGGTGGCAGTGCCCCAAGGGGCCCTCCTAGGGGAGGCGGTGCCAGCAGGGGCCCTTTCAGGGGTGGCGGGGCCTCCAGGAGCTCCACAGGGACGGCAATGACCCCAGGCGCTTTTCCCCCTAGGGCCCTCCCAGCAGAGCCAGGGTCCCTTCCAGGGGGGGTAGTTCCCCCAGGACGGTCCCTCCCATTCCCAGGGGAGTTTCAGAGCTGGTGGCGGTCCCAGTGGTTTGGCAGCCTAGGGCCCCAGGAACAGGGGAGGCGGCAACGAGGCCCCAAGGGCCTCCTCCCAACTTGGGCTGGGGCCAGCGCCTCCAGGGTGAACCGTTAAGGTCCCTTCCGGTTTATGATCCTGGGGGCCTCCCAGTGGTGACGAGGAGCCTCCGGGAGGCAGTAACGACTCAAATGCCTCCAGCCAAACAGCCTGACGTCCTCCCAGGAGGTGGCGCTCCCAGAGCCCACCAGGGCCGGATTGAGTCCACTCAGGGTTTTCCCAGAACAGCCGGCGCCCCTAGGGGCCCTCCCAGGGGTGGCACCTCCCCCAGGGGCCCTCTAAAAGGTATCATACATAGTGCATAAGTCCAGTAATCACTTACCTAACTGTGATTGGTGGATAAAGCAACCAATAACAGCCAATAGGGGAACAGAGTGTTCAGTCAGCACAACACCCCAACTTATGATTTCCTGTTGGATATTTATTCTCCTTTACATGTTTCGTGATGCGATGATCCTGGATATGTGATGGGCAGTGTATATATTTAAGGTCATATCTCCCAGTGATCTAAATAGTGGGAAAACAAGTACCCCCTAGTGCCCTAAAAGGACAGTGCTAGCTGGGGCCCTCCCATTTGCCATATCAGTTGCAGCGCCGCTAGGGGCCCCCCGAGGGGTATTGATGTACACAGGGTCCCTCCCATTGGCGCCCAGGGGACTTTTCAGAGCTGGTGGCGGTCCCAGTGTACCTCCCATGTGTGGCAGCATCCCCAGGGGCCCTTGCACCTGCCATGTGTGAAAATCCCAGCTGCAGTGGTGCCCCAGGTGCCACCAGGGTCAGTTGCGCCAGGGGGTTTTGCCAGAAGCGCCAGCGCCCCTGAGACCCCCTCCCAGGGTAGCCTCCCCAGGAGCCCTCAAATTATGTCATACATGGTGCATAAGTCCAGTAATCCTTACCTAACTTTGTGATTGGTGGATAAAAGCAACAAATAACAGTCAATAGGGGAACAGAGTGTTCCAGTCAACACAACACCCAACATGTTTTCCTGTTGGATATTTATTCTGCTTACATTTTTCATGATGCGATGGTACTGGAAATGTGATGGGCAGTGTATTTATTTATCACCATATCTCCCAGTGATCTAAATAGTAGGAAAACAAGTACCCCCTAGGGCCCTCCCATCTGCCATATCAGTTGCAGCGCCCCTTGGGGCCCCTCGAGGGGTATTGGTGTACACACGGTCCCTCCCATTGGCGCCCCAGGGGACGTTTCAGAGCTGGTGGCGGTCCCAGTGTACCTCCCATGTTTGGCAGCATCCCTAGGGCCCCTTGCAGGGACGGGGGCAACAACAGGGACCCTTCCAAAGGTGGCAGTGCCCCAAGGGGCCCTCCTAGGGGAGGCGGTGCCAGCAGGGGCCCTTTCAGGGGTGGCGGGGCCTCCAGGAGCTCCACAGGGACGGCAATGACTCCAGGCTTCCCCTTCTGGGGTTTTCCAGGTGCCGCTGCGCCCATAAGGGCCCTCCCAGGGGTGGCGGAGCCGTTAGGGTCCCTCCCAGGGGGGTGGTAATCCACAGGGGCCCTCCCAGTAGTGACGGGGGCCCTCCAAGAGGCGGTAACGACTCCAAATGCCCTCCCTTGGGCGACAGCGCCCCCAAGCGTCCTCCCAGGGGAGGTGGCGCTCCCAGGGGCCCGCCCAGGGCCGGTTGAGCCGCCAGGGGTTTTCCCAGAACAGCCGGCGCCCCTAGGGGCCCTCCCAGGGGTGGCACCTCCCCCAGGGGCCCTCCAAATTGTGTCATACATAGTGCATAAGTCCAGTAATCACTTACCTAACTGTGATTGGTGGATAAAGCAACCAAATAACAGCCAATAGGGGAACAGAGTGTTCAGTCAGCACAACACCCCAACTTATGATTTCCTGTTGGATATTTATTCTCCTTTACATGTTTCGTGATGCGATGATCCTGGATATGTGATGGGCAGTGTATTTATTTAACGTCATATCTCCCAGTGATCTAAATAGTGGGAAAACAAGTACCCCTTAGTGCCCTAAAAGGTCAGTGCTAGCTGGGGCCCTCCCATTTGCCATATCAGTTGCAGCGCCGCTAGGGGCCTCCGAGGGGTATTGATGTACACAGGGTCCCTCCCATTGGCGCCCAGGGGACTTTTCAGAGCTGGTGGCGGTCCCAGTGTACCTCCCATGTGTGGCAGCATTCCCAGGGGCCCTTGCAGGGACGGGGGCAACAACAGGGACCCTTCCAAAGGTGGCAGCGCCCCAAGGGGCCCTCCTAGGGGAGGCGGCGCACGCAGGGGCCCTTCCAGGGGTGGCGGGGCCTCCAGGAGCTCCACAGGGACGGCAATGACCTCAGGCTTCCCCTTCTGGGGCTTTTCCAGGAGCCCCTGCGCCCACAAGGGCCCTCCCAGGGGTGGCGGAGCCGTTAGGGTCCCTTCCAGGGGCGTGGTAATCCACAGGGGCCCTCCCAGTAGTGACGGGGGCCCTCCAAGAGGCAGTAACGACCCCAAGGGCCCTCCCCTGGGCGACAGCGCCCATAAGCGGCGTCCCAGGCACGGTGGTGCCCCCAGGTGCCCACCCAGGGTCGGTTGCGCCGCCAGGGGTTTTCCCAGAAGCGCCAGCGCCCCTAAGGGCCCTCTGAGGGGTGGCACCTCCCCCAGGGGCCCTCCAAATTGTGTCATACATAGTGCATAAGTCCAGTAATCCCTTACTTAACTTTCATTGGTGGATAAAACAACCAAATAATAGCCAATAGGGGAACAGAGTGTTCAGTCAGCACAACACCCCAACTTATGTTTTCCTGTTGGATATTTATTCTCCTTTACATTTTTCATGATGCGATGGTACTGGAAAGGTTATGGGCAGCCTATTTATTTATCACCATATCTCCCAGTGATCTAAATAGTGGGAAAACAAGTACCCCCTAGGGCCCTAAAGGGACAGTGCCCCCTGGGGCCCTCCCATTTGCCATATCAGTTGCAACGCCCCTAGGGGCCCCCAGAGGGGTATTGGTGTACACGGGGTCCCTCCCATTGGCGCCCCAGGGGACATTTCAGAGCCGGTGGCGGTCCCAGTGTACCTCCCATGTGTGGCAGCATCCCCAGGAGCCTTTGTAAGGACGGGGGCAATAACAGGGACCCTCCCTAAGGTGGCAGCGCCCCAAGGGACCCTCTTAGGAGAGGCGGCTCCCGCACGAGCCCTTCCAGGGGTGGCGGGGAATCCAGGAGCCCCCACAGGGTCGGTACGACTCCAGGTTCCCTTTCAGGGGCTTTTCCAGGGGCCCCGGCGGCAACAAGGGCCCTCCCAGGGGTGGCGGGGGCCATCCCAGAGGCGGTAACGGCTCCAAGGGCCCTCCCTTGGGCGACAGCAACCTCAAAGTGTAGTCCCTGGGGCCCGCCCAGGGCCGGTTGCGCCGCCAGGGTTTTTTCCAGAAGCGCAGGCGCCCCTAGGGGCCCTCCCAGGGATGGCACCTCCCCCAGGGTCCCTCTGAAAGGTGTCATAAATAGTGCATAAGTCCAGTAATCCCTTACTTAACTGTGATTGGTGGATAAAACATCCAAATAATAGCCAATAGGGGAACAGAGTGTTCAGTCAGCACAACACCCCATCTTATGTTTTCCTGTTGGATATTTATTCTCCTTTACATTTTTCATGATGCGATGATACTGGAAATGTGATGGGCAGTGTATTTATTTAACGCTATATCTCCCAGTGATCTAAATAGTGGGAAAACAAGTACCCCCTAGGGCCCTAAAGAGACAGTGCCCCCTGAGGCCCTCCCATTTGCCCTACCAGTTCAGTTGCAGCGCCCTTAGGGGCACCCCGAGGGGTATCGGTGTACACAGGGTCCCTCCCAGTGGCGCCCCAGGAGACTTTTCAGAGCCTGTGGCGGTCCCAGTGTACCTCCCATGTGTGGCAGTATCCCCAGGGGCCCTTGCAGGGACGGGGGCAACAACAAGGACCCTTCCAAAGGTGGGAGCTCCCCAAGGGGCCCTCCTAGGGGAGGCGGCGCCCGCAGGAGCCCTTCCAGGGGTAGCGGGGCCTCCAGGAGCCCCACAGGGTCGGCAACGACCCCAGGTTCTTTTTAGGGTCTTTTGCAGGGGCCCCAGTGCTTACAAAGACCCTCCCAGGGGTAGCGGAGCCGTCAGGGTCACTCCCAGTGGCGTCGTAATCCACAGCGGCCCTCCCAGGAGTGGCGGGGCCCTCCAAGAGGAGGCAATGTCCCCAAGGGCCCTCCCTTGGGCGATAGCGCCCCCAACCGTCGTCCCAGGGGCGGTGGCGCTCCCAGGGGTCCGCCCAGGGCCGGTTGCGCCGCCAGGGGTTTTCACAGAAGCGCTGGCGCCCCTATGGGCCCTATTAGGTGAGGCGGCGTCCCCATGGGTGGCGGCGTCCCAGGGGCCCTCCCAGGGACGGCCGCGCCTCCAGGAACCCTCCATGGGGAGGCAGCGGCCCTAGCAGCCCTCCCAATGGCGGCGGCGACTCCAGGGGCCCTCTCAGGAGCGGCGGCAATCCCTAGGGCCCTCCCAGAATTGGCGGCAGCCCCAGGATCCCTCCCAGGGCCGTCGGTACCCAAGGGGCCCTCGAAGGGCCGTCGGTACCCTAGGGGCCCTCGCAGCGATGGCAGCGAACCCAGGAGTCCTCTCAGGCGCACTGACGACCACAAGGGGCCTGTCAGTGGCATCAGCGTTTCCAGGGACTCTCCCAATTGCGGCGGCGCCCACAGAGGCCCTCCCGGTACCACCACTCCTGACAGGGCCCCTGGGATCGCCGCCGCACCTGGGGGCGCTACTGTCCTTGACAGGGCCCCTGGAGGTGCCACCGCCCCTGGCAGGGCTTCTGGAAACACCACTGCCCCTGGCAGGACCCCTGTGGGCGTCCCCCGGCAGAACCCGCCACCTCCCCTGGAAGGGATTCTGTGGGCTCCACTTCCCCTGAGAGGGTCCCTGGAGGTTCCAGCACTCCTAACAGGGGCCTCTGGGTCGCTGCCGCTCGTGGGAGGGCCCCTGGGGGTGCCATTTTCCCTGGGAGCGCCACCTCCTCTGGGAGGGTCCCTGGGCGCTGCTTCCCCTAAGGAAAGTCCTTGGTAGCGCCGCTGTTCCTGGGAGGGCACCTGGTGGCGCCACTGCCCCATTGACAGGGCCCCTGGGGGCGTGCCCGCCCTTGGCAGGGCCCCTGTTGGCGCCGCTATTCCTCCCTCCACTTCCCTCTCTCTCTCCCTCCTTTTCCCTCTCCCCCCCCCCCTCTCTCTCACTCCGTACTGTGGGGGACGTTAATAAGGAAAGTTTCATTATTATAAGTTCAGGCTGATGAGAAAATTCGCTTGGTTGGCATTCATGAGTTTTAGCTTCGATTATCCTCCTCAGATTGTCTTCACCTTCTCATTTCTTTTTTCTTTTTTACTTCCCCAAACTTTCTTTGTTTCCTCTGGCGAAGTTTTTTTTATTGTATGGAGGACGGAGGGGGGAAGGAGGGGAGGGGGAGGGGGGGATAGGGGTGAGAGGGAGGGAAGGGAAGGGGAGTTGGTGGAGAGAAAAATTATTTTAGGGGGGATGCCATTTAAATACTGTATACACACACACACACATAACGAGACCAAATTGACAAATCTTTAAAAACAAGAGAAAACACAGACATATTCCAAATAAATTGAAGGCAAGATGTTCCTACTATCCAGTCACCCGCATCCGGCCATTCCGGTTAACACTGCGGGACAAGGATCACGGTTTTCGAGTCGACCGGTTTTATTTCATCCGGTTACTGATTTTTATTCTCCCTACGATAGCCGGTAGCGTATATTTAAGATGGCACTGAAATTTAAGGTGGCACTCATATACTAAGGGTGCCACTTATATGTTAAGGGTGCCACTCATATGTTAAGGGTAGTACTCATGCGTTAAGGGTGGTACTCATATACTAAGGGTGGTACTCATTCGTTAAGGGTGGTACTCATATACTAAGGGTGGTACTCAGATATTAAGGGTGGCACTCGGATATTAATGGTGGCACTTGGCATCACCGGCAAGACGAGTGGCACCGTAAACCCGGAGCTCGGGTATTATCCAGTCGGACCTTTTGTTATGGTAATGCATCCGGCTCCGAAAAAAAGCTATATCAACCACTTACCGGTAGCTGGCAGGCATCCGGCAAACAGACAGGCAGACAAGCAGATATACGGCGGACAGGTAAACAGGAAGATATCCGGCAAGACAACCGGGCAAACAGTGGCTCATAGACTTCATATCCTATTACCGTGTTGATGCTGCAGACTGTACTGTGTAAATGTTTGTTTCATTGTGTGTATGATGAGTAAAGATGACTCTCTCTCCCACGCCTCTCTCTTTCTCTCTTCTCCCGCGCCTCTCTCTATCTCTCTCTCTCTCTTCTCCCACGCCTCTCTTTCTATCTCTCTTTATCTCTATCTCCAATGAAACACCCCAACTGCCTTATCAACAGCATTACATAGGGGACAGCGGGAGACATTCCATACACGTGTTAGTATTTATTAGTTGGCATATACAGTACAGCAGACCACTAGCGTTACCCCTAAGCGATAACATTGGCCAATCCTTGTAATGAAGACTTCTGATTGGTTGTTGGGATGAGTCTATTTGTCTTTTCTTCTTGTTATCTTCTGGATTTCTTCTTTTTGATCTTTCTTTTTTTTTGTTTCTTCATATTTTTAATGGGGATATAATTACTGTCGCCGGTACTACTATTATTATTATTATTATTATTATTATTATTATTATTATTATTATTATTATTATTATTAGTAGTAGTATTATTATTATTATTATTATTATTATTATTAGTAGTAGTAGTAGTAGTAGTAGTAGTTAGTAGTAGTAGTAGTAGTAGTAGTAGTAGTGTGTTTAGTATGTGTGTGTGTATATCCATGTGTTATTTACATTCAGATAATACGCCCAGATGGAGAAATATTTCAGATTTATTTGTCTTGCATTGGGAGGGCGCTCGACCTCTTGTACCATGAGGCAGCGAGGGAGAGTAATGGTGCAGAAAACTGCTGTTTTTTCTCCAGTTGTAAACACGAATGCATGTTGTCTCGTGTAGGTCTTTCTCTGTCATAATTCCGGATTCCTGGTCAACGGGTCAGTAAATTCTCCAGAGTTTGCATGTCTAAGATCCTTGGAATTATGACTGGATGGTTGAGTTACACACAAGCTTTGAAGATTTCGAGTGGCATAAATTTGTGTTTTTATATAGTTGAAATGTGTTTGATTAGGTAATTTACCGAGAGAAGATAATTATGTTTAGATACCCCTCCATATTTGTGTCTTTTTCATCAATGTAAAATTATAGATATAATGTAATAAAACACTATCTTTCAAGACATAGTATAGAGATATATTATCATTATTATAATTATGTATTTTACAGGTGATTTTGGCGGTACAGTCCAGGCCACTTATAAGCAACACTGACTTGCGGCCTCGAAATTCCTTAATGTCGTGAACTGTACTGGACATTAGAGCCATTTTAGATATATTTTAATGCTGTTTCAAAATGATGATGATAATGATGATGATGATGATAATGATGATGATAATGTTGATGCTAATGATAGTAATGATAATTTAAAACTTCTCTTACCAATAATAATGATAATGACCACTGATACCGACAATGAAAATGATGATGACGAGAGAGTGAAATACACCAATAAGAGACACCCATAATAATGACGACACTGATAATGACAGTAGAAAAAAACACAACATTTACGTAATACATTATAATGACGCTAATGTTAATGACGATGCCGAGGATGACGATGAGTAACATTAAGGGCTGTCGACTCGGGCCAATAACCACACTCTCCCTGGGCCGATAGAGTGCACCAATAATAGTTGACATTTATCGACTACATCTCCTATATAAATCTTGACCTGGAGGAGTTATTGAAGGCATAAGGTCTTCTCCCGGTATGTGTGTGTGTGTGTGTGTGTGTGTGTTATATCTTGACTCCTATTTGACGCGTCAATGGTAAATAATTTATCTTTTGGTGCAGATAATATCTTCCTATTCGTCGTTTTGCTTCATGAGCGACGCAGCGTCACTAACCAAATTATGAAGATAATGATTCACCTGTCACTCAGCGGGGCTTAATCATTTCTCAACTGGCTTATTTTTAATCAAACGTTAATGAATTATTACGATCCAAATTCGTGTGTTTGTGTATTTTCCTCTTTTGCTTTCTGGAATAGATTTTTGTTTCACTATTTCCTCTCTGTTCTGTAGCTGTTATGACCACTTCACACCTTAACTGCTGTATATATAACTCTCCAGTATAACACATTACTACCTCATGGTCTATCATTACCTGTTAATATACTTAAAATCATTGTAATTAACTCATGATACAAACAACATGGAAAATACTACACTTGTTTGTTTTGTTTTTTTCAGTTTTTTTCGTTTCGTTTTTTAGTGCCTGTTGCAGCTGTTTTCTAATATCCATTTGCATAATATTCAATGGGAATATTAAAGGATCGGATCCCACCAGAGGAAATGAATAAGAAGATCAAGAGCCGACTATCAAAGACCTCAAAATCCATTAAGGAATATCTCCATTCTGATGCCTTTTTCTTGGTGTCTGATCCTCTTTCTCTGGCCAGATAAAGGGTGTATAGATAGTGTAAGTAGAATCCTCTTCTGAATATGTGAATTGAAAGGTTGTCAACAATACAGAGGATGGAATTCATTTACTTCATCAGTGGTAACTCATGGTATCAAATATCCTATCAGGGAATTTCTTGATTAATCATAAAAGATTAGAATATATTTATCTATCGCATAACACTAAAATAACACATTTCTCCAGTATATCTTATTAAACTAAAGCAACCTACAAAGGATCCAATGCTATACACACACACACACACACCCACGCGTGCACATAATGTCTAAAAATATATGTATACAAACAGACTGGCAGATTTACATGGAGATCGCGTGAATACTCGTAATAAAACAGCATTGTCCTCACTTGTTGATGTGTGAGATGAACAAGGACAATGTTCTTTAAATATAAACCTTTACAGGCTCTCCACGAAAAGCTGTAAGGCAGTGTGTTTGTATTTGAGACACTCTGTATATATATAAGACACTTGGATTTTTCTGCCACAACGTCGGGAGATTCCTAAATCCACCAAGTAAATCCACGAGAGCCGACCAGGGAATCCCATGCCGCATCCTGTATAATCCCCGCCTGTAACTCACCATCCTTGCCTGTAACTCACCATCCTTGCCTGTAACTCACCATCTCGTCTCTGTAACTTGCCATCACTGCTTGTAACTCACCATCCTTGCCTGTAACTTACCATCTCGTCTCTGTAACTTGCCATCACTGCTTGTAACTCACCATCTTTGCTTGTAACTCACCATCTCGTCTCTGTAACTTGCTATCACTGCTTGTAACTCACCATCCTTGCCTGTAACTCACCATCTCGTCTCTGTAACTAACGCTCCTGGCCTGTAACTCACCATTCCTAGGGTACGGTTAATGTTTCAGTTAGGGACAGAGACTCTGGACTAATATATCAGAGGTGAAAGACTGGACTGGGGCTGCTCTGTACTGTCTCCTCCCTCTTAAGCTCTGGTTGGCGGCGACAGCTGGAAAAAGTGCACTAATATATCTTGGGTTAAACCAAAAGCCAAACCTTAGTGTCTTGTCTGGTCTGGTGTGGTGTACTGTGGTCTAGTGTGGTGTACTGTGGTCTGGTGTGGTCTTCTTTGTTTTTTCCTGGTCTGGTCTTGTCTTGCCTTGCCTGCTGTTCCTTGGTCTGGTCTGGTAAGGTCAGGTTTGGTCTCATATAGTCACAGCAGCGTCCATAGATACCTCTTCAGGATATGTGTTTTGTTTATTAGTTGGTGTGTGTGTGGGGGGGGGGAGGGGGATGTATCAGTAAGAATATCATTTGTAGGCAGGAAGAGACGTAAGGAATGATCGACCTAAAAGAGTAAGAAACTTCCTGAACTTTGTGGGAAATAGGAAGAGGAGGAGAAGGAGGAGGAGGAGGAGGAGGAAGGAGGAGGAGGAGGAGGAGGAGGAGGAGGAGGAGGAGAAGTGGAGGAGGAGAAGGAAAATAAGTGGTGGGTGGAGGGAGGAGGAGGAGGAGGAGGAGGAGGAGGAGGAGGAGGAAGAGGGGGAGAAGGAGGAGGAGGAGGAGGAGGAGGAGGAGGAGGGGATCTCTCACATCTCTTGAGGAAGGAACCTAGACTTCAAGGTGTCGAGGAAGGAAACTTTATTTTTTTTAAGCTTTGTGGAGAAGAAACGTGTCTTAAAGCTTAATATGGTGATTTTGAAACCCTTGAGGAACTTATGGATGAGAAAGAACAAGTTTTACGAGGAACTTAACTTAAACTTTGAAAGAATATGAACTTAACGAGCATCTCAAGTGCCATTATGATACGGAAGGTCAAAGTTCATGGAGGGTTTAAGTTATGGCTTGAGACTCTTTGGAGAGGAGGAGGAGTTATGGATTTTGGGGGGGGACAAACAGAGAGAGAGAGAGAGAGAGAGAGAGATAAAGACAGAGAGAGAGAGAGAGAGAGAGAGAGAGAGAGAGAGAGAGAGAGAGAGAGAGAGAGAGAGAGAGAGAGAGAGAGAGAGAGAGAGAGAGAGAGATAAAGACAGATACGAATAGACAGAAAGACAGAGGCAAAGACAGAGAGACAGACAGACTACACTAAAATATGAACTCTTAACGGATATATTGAACACCCCTTAAAAAACCACACCACCGGATAATACTAAAGCGGCATTTATTGTGAGGGGGGAAAAAAAACTCGACCGGAAATAGTATAGCGCCCTCGGCTTCCTTGACTCCATGTTTCCTCTTTGAGAAATCCCTACATGGCTGAGCGAGAGAGAGAGAGAGAGAGAGAGAAATACTAAAGAGGAAGAGGAAGAAGGGATGAGTAAGCAGAAGATGGTGTGGATGGTGAGGAGGATGGTGGGAGGTAAGACGATCTTAAGTTAGGTAGTAAAACAAATCCCCCAGAGTGATAAACCCAACTTGGGATGTCTCTCTTACGGCCGCCACAGAAATTATACGCACTATTGGGAGTTTAGGGACGTTCTGGATGTGGTCTTTGGGGACCTTTGGGGTTTGGGGTGTCCTCTAGGGGTCTTAAAAGGTTTTACGGTCTTGGGGTTAAAACGATCTTAGGGGGGGTCTTAGGTCTTATGGGTAATAAAGAGGGAATGGTCTTAGTGGTATAAAAAGATGGAAAGGTATTAGGTCTTTAAGGATAGGGAGGTGGGGGGTGTCTTGTAATTTGGGCTGCTGTAAGACCTAAAGGAAAAATGGGGTGAGGGACAAAGGTCTTTGATCAAGACTTCTGGCGTAAAAAAAAAGAAAGAGAAAATATTAACTGGTAAGCCCAACTGGCCACGGCTACCCATAAAAAAAATCCGTCTCATCCTGCCTTCTATCTTCCTCCTTTCTCTTTTTCCTATCTCTCTTTTTGTCTCCCTTTTCCTCTTTTCTCTTCCTTTCTTCCTTTTCCTCACTTTCTCCTTCTCCTCTTCTCAGTCCTCATATTCCTCTCCCCCTTCTCCTCTTCCTTATTTCTCCCTCCACCCTTTCCTTTCTCTCCCCCCCCCTGTTAGTTCTTTCTCGCTTCTTTTTCATATTCCTTCTCCCTCCCTCCTATCCACCTCTTCCTCTCCATCCTCTCCTTTCCTCGGAAATATTAACGACACAGGACAAAGTTTTCACCTAATCATAATCCTTTGTAAATTGTGAGTGACAGGAGCTGATTGCTTGTGTGTGTGTGGGGGGGGTGTGTGTGTGGGGGGTGTGTGTGTGTGGGGGGTGTGTTGTGTGTGTATGTGTGGGGGGTGTTGTCTGTGTGTGTGGGGGGTGTTGTGTGTGTGTGTGTGGGGGTGTGTGTGTGTGTGTGTGGGGGGGGTGTTGTGTGTGTGTGTGTGGGTGTGTGTGTGTGGGGGGGGTGTGTGTGTGTGTGGGGGGTGTTGTGTGTGTGTGTGTGTGTGTGTGTGTGTGTGTGTGTGTGTGTGTGTGTGTGTGTGTGTGTGTGTGTTGAGTATAAAAAACTAAAGAAAAGAGAAAGATAAAACACGATTATAACCCTTGGGGGCAACATAGTCGTATACACAATACTAATGACAAAATACATACCATAAAGTATTGTTATCCCACGTAAGCGGAGTGTGTTAAGCGGGGTTAATGAGAGGTGCTTATAACGCCCCCTTGTACTCATTAACTCTATCATATGCTATCATCAAGTAGTTCAAGAGTTTGTTTGCCAATGAGCTGGTAATTAATCATTGTCAAAGTACTATTTTGTTGTGAGTCAGAAGTGCAAAGTGTGTTTTACGAGTTGTGTATTAAATCGTTATTACTGTTATTATAGTAGAATTTTCAGCACGTGTTTATTGTTTATGCTAAAAGGTGTATTATGATGGAGTAATAAAATATGTTTATGAAATAGAATATGAAAAATTGGCAAAGTAAAAATATTAACTCGTTCCTTTATTCATTATTCATGTAATTAACAACACTAAACTAACTTAATCTTGTTGTCTTGTTGTTTACAGTGGTGAAGATGGGAAGTGTCAGAGAGAGAGGTCGACGGGGAGGTGAGGCCCCCGTGGTACAGTTCCTGGTGGTGGTGATGTTGGTAGTGCTGGCAGGAGGTCCCACAGGTCCTCTCCTCCTGCTGGGGGTGGTGAGCGCTGGGGCCTCCGCTTGTGACATCTCCGAGTATTCTTGTGAGGACGGTGGAGGATGTGTCTCACTCAGCCATTTCTGTGATGGTGTGGCTCACTGTACAGACTATTCTGATGAACCTCCAGGCTGTTCAGGTGAGAAATATTTATTTTTTTATCTGTAACTTAATAGTATCTTTTATCTTTATATGTCTATCTTTCTTTACTTGTTCCCTATCTCTCTTTATCACTTTCTATCTTTCTCAATCTGTGTCTCTTTTTTCACTCATTAATCACAAGTTTTAATCCATTTCTTTATGTTGAGTCTTCAAGTCTTGTGTTCACTCAACCATACTACCAAAAACCTATCAAAATCTCAAACTTTTTTCACCAATTTCTCCAACACGCTTTCTCTCCCTCTTCCTCACCACAAGGTCAATTAGTCACCTCCATCACTCCCTCACTCCTCCACCACTAGGTCCAGCCACCTTCACCACCAGTCATCCAACTCCATCACACCCTCCATCTCCTCCACCAGACCCAGCAATCTCCATTCCTCCCTCCCTCCTCCACCGCTAGACCCAGCCAACTCCACCACCTCCTCCACAAGGCCAGCCAACCACCTCCACTACCAGTCATCCACCTCCACATGACCATTACTCCGATATAACCACTAACTCCCTCAAACTCCCGACGAGGACCCAGTTCCACGTGACAGCTTCTAGTACTCCTCAAGATCCCGGCACAACTTTTTTTTCCTAAGAGCTTTTGGAGAAGAAATGAATAAGATTTTTTTCCCAGTTGACACACATGGACGAGTTTCTATTGCAGTTGTTGTAGTTCCTGGAGAGAAAAAAAAGAGTAATAATAATATTAGAAGTTATTTGGGAATGTGTATAGATATGTAAATAAATAAATAAATAAATAAATATATATATATATATATATATATATATATATATATATATATATATATATATATATATATATATATATATATATATATATATATATATATATATATATATATATATACTAAAAGTACATCTATAGTTAAATCCACGAGTACTAGAGAGTCGGAGGTGGGTGTAACACAGCGAGGCGGACTGGACAACATTTTTCTATATTCAAGTTCCAGTCGACGCTGATTGGCTATTCACGAGCATCAGCGCCATTCATCAATTGGGTTACAAGGCAGTTAAGCTCTTCTTCATCCTCTAGTTGAATTATCAATCAAGTTTTTTTTATATATAAAGGAATTTTCTATTTAAATTTACATAGGAATCAACCTGACAGTTCACAATATATTTCGGTATATAGATTTAAGCGTAGAGGAATATATTTCTTGGGCTGAATATGTAAGTGAGAGATAATGTCAATAACTATAGGCAAATAAACAAAGAGACAGAGAGATAGAAAACAATGAAAGAAAAAAAGAGAGAGAAGAGAAAATATTTACATATGTTTCTTGTGAGCACACACACACACACACACACACACACACACACACACACACACACACACATACATACATACATACATACATACATCACCCAACACCTGAACGTCTACTCCCTATGGGCCTTTGGTTAAGCTCTCGCACGCTACCTTGATGTGATTATTCCCATGTTTTATGGCCCCGAGCTCATTCATATTTTATGCCTCAACTTTCCTCATGTTTTTCCTTTTTTTTGTGGTGGTAGTTCATATGTTTTCTGAGTTACTTTATGTATTTTGTTGTTCCGGCCTTTTGTTTATGTCTTTATCCCTGGTTTAATTATTTCTATGTCTTGATCTTTGCATTTTATGTCTCACGGGTTGTTTACAGTATTTTATGTCTCACGGGTTGTTTACAGTATTTTATGTCTCACGGGTTGTTTACAGTATTTTATGTCTCACGGGTTGTTTACAGTATTTTATGTCTCACGGGTTGCTTACAGTATTTTATGTCTCACGGGTTGTTTACAGTATTTTATGTCTCACGAGCTGTTTACATTATTTATATCTCGTTTTCTTTAAAATTTTTGTCTCACGGATTATTTGCGTTTCCCTATGTATCGCGAGTTGTTTGCATTATCTCTCATAGGTAGTTTAGATAATTTTATGTCTCTGCGTTGAGACATCTTCCCTGAGCCACTACGAGAGGCAATAATGGTACAAAAGTTAGTGTGTTCACGTGCAGCTGATAACCCGATGTGGTGTTTCATAATATATAAGAGAGAGAGAGAGAGAGAGAGAGAGAGTGTAAGAACTGTCTCGGTCTCTCTTCTCCACTCTCTCTCTCTCTCTCTCACACTCTTGCACTCTCTCTTTCTCATTTTTTTCTCTCTCTCTGTGGACGGTGAGAAATATTTCCCACCACCGCTCAGAATCTATTCAGAAGTTTGAAATTAAAATGAAGTGTTTGAGAATCTGGTGATATTGGGTATCGATCTCCCACGTCCCCACACCAGAGGGAACACGCTTGGAGACTGCTGACTCCGTTTTCTCTCCAACTTTCTCTCGGGCTTTCTTTTTTGGATACTTTCTCTCAAACTTTCTCTTTTGCTTTCTTTTTTTACAATACACTTTCTTCAACTTTCTCAAGCACTTTCTTATTCTGGATACTTTCTTTCCAATTTTCTCAAACTATATATTCTGGTTTGCTTTTTTATACTTTTTTCGCCAAGTTTCTCTTTTGCTTTCTTTATTATACTCTTCAAATTTATCTCTAGATTTCTATTTTGGTAATTCCGTATAATGTTTTCTCCTCCTATTCTTTTTCTTCCTTCTCTTCACCACCCATATCTCGCTCGCTCTTCCTCCTCACCCCCCCCCCTACCTCATTACACGGTCCTTCAGTTTTCTGCCTCAGTCCTCATCTTTCAATCCTGTATCGAACTTCATCTTTATTATCGTCTTTTGTTTCTTCCCCCCTCGTCTTTATTCGTTATTATACTGCATTTCTTTTCTCTCCCTTGTGTTTTTATAATTCAGTTTTTTTTTTCAAATTTTATTTTTAATATTTGGCTTATTTATTGTGTTCGTATATCTTCTTTATTTTTATCTGTCCCAAAGTTTACCTCTTGCTCTCTCGCATTTCACAGCCTCCTCCTCCTCCTCTTGCCCAGCCTCCTCCTCCTCATGCCCAGCCTCCTCCTCCTCCTCCTGCCCAGCCTCCCTACTCCTCACCCAGCCTCCTCCTCCTCCTGCCCAGCCTCCTCCTCCTCCTCCTGCCCAGCCTCTCCCTCCTCCTCCTCCTCCTGCCCAACCTCCTTCCAGGACTTACACAGCCGCACCCGAGGCCTATAAAAACTCTACCTCATAAATCTCTCGCCCTCATAACCCATGCTGCCTCCACCTTCTATTCTACATCTTCTCCCCATTCTTCATATTCTCCCAGTTTTATATATATCTCCCCATTCTTTATCTTCCCATTCTTTATTTTCTCCCCATTTACATATTTCTTTCATTCTCTTTCCCTATTTTCCTCACACACACACACACACACACACACACACACACACACACACACACACACACCCTCTTCTCTATATTCATCTCCTGTTCTCCCTTACCCTCATCCCCCCCAGCACTCTCACTCTGGTGGCTCTTCTCTGCGTCATTCGTGAGTCAAATATATTCAGAGAGTCCCGTGGCTCTTTACTGATTATTTCAAGCCCACCCACACCCACGCTTGCCCGCATCTACGTCTGCCCATGCTCACCCTCGCATACCTACACACCCCCATGCACACCCACTCCCACTCTAGCCCGCACCCACGCCTGCCCCCACCCACGCCCGTCAACATCTACTCCCGCTTGCACCGACGCCCACTCGCACCCACGCCAGTCTGCATCCACGCCCGCTCACACCACACCCACGCCCGTCCATACTCACGCGCACCTACACCCACGCGCCCGCACACACCCACGCCTGCCCACACACACGCCCGTAACACTAAATCTTAAGTCAATTATCTATCTATCTATCTATCTATCTATCTGGTTCCACGTAGACCCCGATACAAAGATGGAGTAACACAACTTACCAGCCTGTATTGATACAATCTTTAACTGATGTTCTGAGACAATATAAAATTATCTCAATTATATGGTAAAAAGCGTCGACTCTGAGATGGTCTTAGCTCACAATCTGCTGGTAAGAGGAGGCCTGAATCGTGTATAATTGGTTTACGTGAGACACAAAGGAAAGAGAGTTGCTTGAACATCAGGAACATTTAGAATTTATTATTTTTGATTTGTCTGTCTGTCTGTCTGTCCTCTGTCTGTGTGTACGTCTGTTTATCTGTCTGCCTGCCACCTCTCACTCTCTGTCTCTCTGTACATCTGTCTGTATTAACTCTGTTTTTCTATATATATATCTCCCTCTCATTTTCTTGCAGCCTCTCCCTTTCTCTTTCTCTCCCTTTCTCCCCACACTCTCCCTTTATACCCTCCCTGCCCCATAAACACAAACATACACACTATGACGAAATGACAAATGAGTCTCTCCGTCCCTTAAGCCTCACGAGATCACGAGACTCATTATATCTCTCTATCATTCGGGAGTCATACATGCAATAATTTTCCTCAGCTATAATTATTCCCCCTTCTCTCTTTTATTCTCTTTTATCATCTGTGTTCCATCTACCTCTTTCTTCATAATGTACTTGTTATTACCTATTAAGAAACGTAAAACCTTCACTACGTGTTATAAACTAAGTCTCACTTTATTGGCCTGACTTAACCTTGAATATTAAGTTGAAAATATGTTGCTGCCTCGGTTATAAAATATGTAAATTAGTCTATATGCAGATGAGGGTAAGTGAGGACTCCAAGACATTAAGTTTTCTGCCGCTTTGATGGCGGGCCTGTTGTTGTTGTTGTTGTTGTTGTTGCTGTTGTTGTTGTTGGTGGTGGTGGTGGTTTTACAGCTGTTATTATTGTTATTATTATTGGTGTTGTTGTTGCTACTATCATTATCATTCTTATTACTATTATTACTAATATTTGTCATAATATTCTTGTTGACTTCTTCTTTTTCTCCCTGTTTGCTTTTCCCTTATACCATCCTCTCTCTCTCTCTCTCTCTCTCTCTCTCTCTCTCTCTCCTCTCTCTCTCTCTCTCTCTTTTTTACAAGGAAGACAAACAGCTGGGCAGATGAAGCTTAGCAACAATCATTTGCATACCACAGTGGACTCCCTCTCCTTTTCCTCCTCAGTAGTCAGGTTCTGACTTCCCTAGACATTGGATACAGACTTTTACAAACTTCCAAATTGAAGTTATTCCCAGTTTCTTGAGACTCTCGGTGGACAAACAATAGTGAGATGGAAGTACCGTAGTTTTTCTAACCTTTTTAATCTTGTGTTTTTTGGATAAGTGGCATTTGAAGTTTTTTATTTTAGTTTTTAATTTGATTTTTTTTATTATATTTTTTGCATTGTTTACATCATTCCTCGAGTCTACACACACACACACACACACACACACACGGTATATATTTATGTGTATATATAAATGTCTCTATAGCAACCTGTCTTATATTCTTTTAAAGATTTAATCTGGATATCCGGTTAATCCCACGAAATCCTTTTTTTCCCTCTCTATTCCCCTCTTCTCTCTCTCTCTCTTTATCACTCTTTCTTCCTCCTCTCCTATCATCCCCTCCCCTCCGTACCTCCCTCTTCGGTCTCACCAACGCACTTCTTGTATCTCTCTATTTCTCGCTGAATCTTCCTCCCTCACACACTCACTTCTACCCGCTCTCTCCCCGTCCCTCCCTCTTACTCCTCCATTTCCCTACCTCACCCACCCACCCACCCCACTCACTCACTCTACTCCCCCACCCACCGTACTCAACCACCCACTCATTCCCTCTCATTCTCTCCCCCATTCAGTGTGTAATCGGACCTTCTACGGTTACGTGGACCACACATACCAACTAGAAGTACCGGCTCCTCCAGCATCCCGCGCAGGACCACCACCAGCTGCTTCCAACCCGCTGATCCTTCTGGGGAGCACCTCACTTTCTGATGGGTTCAAATGCATCCTCACCTTCACCGCCATCGGCAGAACTCACGGGGACATCATCCAAGTCACCTTCTCTGAGTTCCACGTCGGGCATTTCAACGACGAGGTTACTGAAGGTGAGTGAGGAAGATGATGAAGATGAGGAGAGAGAGAGAGAGAGAGAGAGAGAGTGTGTGTGTGTGTAAAGGCAAGATGAGATAGAGACACACACACACACACACACACACACACATTTACAAAAGACCTAGAGTCTATAGTCTTTTTTAAGATTCCAAACAGAAAAAAAAAATATCCAGAAATAACACCGAAAAAAAAATATTGCATATCCATAAAAAACGAAAAAAATAAATATAAAACCAAGAAAAAGAAAAAACTGGGAATCTTTTAGAGAAACCGAGGGAGTGTTGCCAGCAGTAATGAACAAGTTTGAGCAAACACCCCAGAGATGTGCACTCACGAGATCAAGGAAACCATTAGCTAGAGAGGATGGCTAGGGATGGCTAGGACTGTGATTTCTACCTAGAAGGATGGCTAGGGATGGCTAGGACTGTGATTTCTACCTAGAAGGATGGCTAGGATTGTAAATTCTAAGCAGAAAGATGGCTAGATATTAACCAAGTCACGCCTACGCCTTATTAGCATTAAGAAAACCGGACGTAGAAAAACAAACATATGATCTCTAAGAACTTGAAGGAGATCAGTTTTGTAACCGAGAGATAAAACGGATTAAAACAAAGTGACGAATCGAGGAAGTTGCCGGAGATACAGGTTTGTTGAGATGTAAACAGTAATACTAGTTTACAAGTTAAGGAGGTCGTATAGCTCAAAGGCAGCCATGAGTCCTTGTAAAGACGCCAGTTGTGGATCCTCTTGGTTAGGTCTTCTGGAGGAGGGAGGGCGGGGAGGGGGTGAGGAGGGACGGGGAGGAGGGAGGAGGGGCGGGGATGGGCGAGGAGGGGCGGAGAGGGGTAGTGGTGACCTAGAATGTAATGTTATTTGGGAAGGCTAAAATTATAGGAGACGTTGCTATATAGGAATGTAGGGAGTGAAGCCTTGACATGGAGGATAGGATAGGATAGAGTAACTTGGGGAGGTGTGTGTTTAAGTTTTATGGTGATAGTTAGTGGGGTTTTGTCACTATACTACGACCATGACCATTCTATTATCACCACCACCACCACCAACATCATCACCACCACCAACATCATACCACTACCCCACCACCCACCACCAACATCATCACCACCACTACCCCCACCACCACCACCACCACCACCACCAACATCATCACCACCTACCACCACCACCACCACCACCACCAACATCATCATCACTACCCCCACCACCACCACCACCACCACCACATCATCATCACCCACCACCACCACCACCACCACCACCACCACACCACCACCACCACCACCACCACCACCAACATCATCATCACCACCACCACCACCACCACCACCACCACCACCACCACCATCACCACCAACATCATCACCACAACAATCATCCATTCATCATCATCACCAACAACCACATTAACTACCATCCCCTTCCAATCATTCTCATCACCTACAACCTCTACAAGCATCCCATCTACCACCACTACCACAATCTTCGTTGGCATCCTCACCCATTACCAACCAATACACACAGACATCTCTCATCTTCACTATCCTCAGCACCACCAACTACCACTCTTACTATCCTCACCATCACCAGCACCACCCCTCATTACCACCGCCCACCACTATCCTCACTGCCACTATCACCACCACCTACCACTATCACCACCACCCACCCACCACCACCTACCACCTACCACTATCATCACCACCACCACCACTATGAACCCACAACAAGAGACACTTTGCCTCTCCAATTTTCAGAGACAAATTCCCTGGGAGTGAAAGTTTCATTAAAAGTGCTGTCCCCCGTTGCCGCCAAATTCCTGTCGCATCCCATTTTCAGGACCCGCCAGGCTGGGGTCATTACCTAACTATTAAAGCCTTCTCCGTGTAAGATATGACGTGCTTTCCAAAGTTTTCCTGATAGCGTGATCGCGGGCAGATACCTCCAGAGACGGATAGTAATGTTCATACTACAGGCGTAACTCTTCTACTAATTCAATAGAACCTTAGTGTAGGAAGTGAATTCGCCCGAGGCCCAAAGGGTGTCTCGATATATTTAATGGAGTTTTATGGTTCTTCTTCGTCGATAATAAAAAAAAAATAAAATAAATGGAATGTTGAAAGCACACACACGCACAGAGAAACATTCCTCCTTCCTCTCTCTCCTTCACCTACCACACCACCCCTTCTCTTTCTCTCTCTCTCTCTCTCTCGTTCTCTCTCACCCCCACACCCTCCCTCACACACTCACCACCACCACTCCCAAAAGCAGTAACGTCTTGTCCGACATGACCGCCCGTGTAATATCCCGACTGTCCGCCCCTTAAGATCAAGGACTCACGTTAGTTGCAAGGGAGTTATGCTGATGGGAGCCTGGTAATGAGTATTTGGTATTAGTTTCGGGAATTTAGTATTAGAAGCCATAAAATAGACATACTTGGACATATCCCTTGGAATTACGAGATATTTAAGGATATACATTAATATTATACGTTTATATATGTCTTTATGTTAAGGAGTATGTCTTAATGTCTATTTTGTCCTCTATCTGTTTCTCATTTATTAGTTATTTCTTTGTCTTTCCTTCGTGTATTTTTCTCTCCTCGTTTCAACATCCGAACTTCAAATTTTTCTTCGTTATCTCACCTTTTTTTTTTTTACTGTGTTTTGTTTCTCTTTATCTTTTATCTCTCTTTTTCTCTATCTTAATATCTTTATTTTCTCTTTCTCTCTCTCCATCTTTCTTTGTCTGTCTCTGTCTCGCTCTCTTTTTTTTCTTTCTAGAGTTATCCTCCCCTCACCACCATTACCATTACTACTACCATCACCACCATTACCATTACTACTACCATCACCACCATTACCATTACTGCTACCATCACCACCACTACCATTACTACTACCATCACCACCACTACCATTACTACTATCATCACCACCACTACCATTACTACTACCATCACCACCATTACCATTACAACTACCATCACCACCACTACCATTACTGCTACCATCACCACCAACAGCGTCTCGTTAAGTCTTCCCAGGGTGCCAGTGCCAAGTCAGGTTCTCCACAGAGTGTACAGTGCCAGATCAGGTTCTCCACAGTGTACAGTGCCAGGTCAGGTCAGGTCCTAGAAAGAGTATACAGAGCCTGGTCACGTCTCCACAGAGATTATAGTGCCAGGTCAGGTCCTCTTAGGGTGCCAGTGTCAGGTCAGGTCCTCCTAGGTGCCAGTGTCAGGTCCTCCTACAAAACACTAAGGTCTTCATGGCCTCCTCTTGTGCCGTTTATCTCGCCCCGACTCTCGCTAATGAGGCAATTTAAGGTCGTTTAGTTTGTTGTGGTGGTAGTTACTGTGTGGCAGCCCTTGTGGTTGTCCTGATATTGTCAGCATTCACGACTACCACCAGGTTCATAGTGTGTGTACTGTATATATATATATATATATATATATATATATATATATATATATATATATATATATATATATATATATATATATATATATATATATATATATATATATATATATATATATATATATTAGAGAAAGAGAATAAAGAGAGATATCTGTAAAGGCGTATGTGTATTATGTCAAAATATTGCATTAATAATAATCATAATAACTAACCCCATTTTCCCCTATGACCCATGACAACCAATGTCATTTTCTCCTATTTCCTCTCTCTACTTACTCTACTTCCCATGTTCCACATCACTGCTAATCCCCCAATTTATTCTAACTCCACTTTCCTCCACTACACAGAAGGTCGTGTGGTTGGGTGTACAGGAGATCACGTCAGCATTGAGGAGCCCAAGTTGCCGGTGCGGGGAGGGAAGTGGTGTGGGGAGGGTAGCGGCCTTAATGTGTACTACAGCGATTCGGACACAGTGAGCGTTACCCTCCACGCCGCCTCCACCACACAGGGGGAGTACTTCGACAACCCCCTTAAGTTCAAGATTAAGTAAGTGTGTCTTAGAGCGTTTAATTAATGTTCAAGTTCAAGTCAGTACAACAAATTTGATTGAATTCAAGTTGGAGTGGTAGAGTCGGCTGAGGGAGGATCTCGATACAGCCATTCAAGGGTTGGACGGTTCCCTGGAGCTCTGGATCTTGTACTAATTCTCTTAATAGTTCAAGGTTAATGTGAATGAACCAAGAAGGTTGATTTTTAAATTAGACAAATCACCGCCGCCAGGTGAGTCCACGATAACGTTATTGGTTGTGTGTGCTGTAAGTTATGGCTTAAATAAGTGTTAAGTAGATAAATTCATGAGGAAGTTAAATGGCAAGAGAGAGAGAGAGAGAGAGAGAGAGAGAGAGAGAGAGAGAGAGAGAGAGAGACTAATTACACAATATTCTCCTCAGCAGGTAACACACAGCCACTAACCCCCAGTATCTTGGTGTTCTTGCAGGTACAAGTTTTTGCGCCGTGAGCGGGCCATAGTGAGGTACGGCCGCGGGGGCAGCCTCGCGAAGTACCGTGGGGAACCGGTAGGTAACAGCGCGTGTAGCCGAGTCTTCCAGGGGTGCCGGGCCCGGCGGTGTCGCCTCCAGTCGCCCAACTTCCCCGGGCTGTATCCCCGTAACGTGACCTGCTACTACCTGGTCAAGGCCCTTCCTGCGCCATCCCCTGACCTACTGCCTGTGGTGACTCTCAGACAGGAAAATGACCGCCTGGTTCAGGTGGGTCGTCAGAAACCCGGGAGCCAAGTGTCCCCAGAGTCACACCTGTGGCAGGATGATGAGTGCCAATCCCCTGAGGACTACCTGCTGGTGTACGACGGCGGGTCCATGAAGGCGCCGCTTCTGGCCAAGATGTGTGGGACAGCCACCATCCCCAATATTACCTCGAGCGGGCCAGAGATGTTGGTAGTGTTCCAGACTGCCATCTCCGGCAAGATGAAGCATTTCTCCAACTTAGTGACTGGCTTTGAACTGGAGGCTCATGTGTTGTTCATGAAACAGAACCCAAGCCGTGTAAACAGTGCGCCGTGTGCTCAGATCATCAAGAGCTTCGACGGTAGTGCCGGTGTTGTGTCCAGCCCAATATACGCTCTTCCGGCTAATGCCTCCTGCTCCTACGAGTTTCAGGGGCGGAGGAACGAGGTCGTTTGGATATATTTTACAAAATATCACAGGGCACGGCAGAAAGAGGTTATGATGAACTACATACCGTGTCGCAATCGCCTTGCTATCTATGACGGAACTACGTTATCCGATAACAAGTCAGAAATCTCGACTTTAATGGGAGAATACTGTGATGATCTGCTGCCGCCGATATGCGTGAGGTCACGCCAGAAGGGGACAGTGAGCCACCCGTGCACGCTGAAGGAGAGCTTCCTGTCCACGGGAACTTCTCTCTTTATCACACAGGAGTTCACGGAGGGTACCAGCCTTTTCCCACACAACTACGTCATTCAGTATGAGTTTGTGAGTTTGTATCAGCCTGGGAAGGAGTCTGGTAGTGACTGTGACCGCGTGTTTACCAGTGCTCAGGACAACAAAGGACATTTTAGCTCTCCTAAAAACGTGTTTCTATATGGTCGTGGAGGCAAATCTTCCCTCTCTTGTAAATACACCTTCCAGACTTTGCCGGGTGAGGCGATAAAACTGAAAATCACAAGCGTGGGATTTCGTGGCAACATGTGCAAGACGGTCCACAACTTCCAATCGAATCTTTACGAATGCATCGCACGTCTGCCTGGCTCAGCGGTGCTGGAGGTGTGGGAGGAGCCATGGGGCCACACTCGCCTCCCACTTGGCTGTATGTGTGACGCGGGAGTCACACCCTCAACTTTCGTCAGCCACACACGTCTTGTCCAGCTCAAGTTTGCTGTCAAGGAAATGAACTGGAGTCAGGACTTCAAAGATTTCTTCTTTGATGCAGAATACCAGTTCATCAAGACGAGAGAGTGTACGGATGAGCGGATCCTCAACGGGTCGACAGGGTCGATTACGATACGGAGTGATGATGGCTTCGCAGACTGTATTGAATACCCGTGGAAGATCGTGGCCCGGGAACACAGCCATCTGTACCTGAATATCCCCGGCTACCACGCCTCCAGCCAGCGCTGCTCCACGGAGAACAGGGTGGTGGTGTACGGCAGTCACACCGCCAGGCCCATCAAGGCCGTGTGCCCGGAGACCAGCGGCACCGACAGTGTGGACATATTCTCATCTGGCTGGAATTCGGCGCTAGACCTAACGGAGCCCCGCCCTGACAGCCTCATCATCCGCTTCTTGTCCAGGGAGCCGGCCAAGTATAAGCTCACCTGGCTGGAGGTGCGTCGGGAGCCTCGCCCATCGGCTCTAGAGTCCCTCAAGAGTGCGGGAGGGCGTGGTCACAACACAGGGGCCTCTTGCCCTCACCAGTGCCCTGAGCTGGACGCTTGTATCAGCCCTGAGTTGTGGTGTGACGGGGTGAAGCACTGCCCGTCCGGCGCTGACGAGCTACGTACCACTTGCCTCTACTTCACCGTCCCTTGGCTCTACCTGATCCTCGGGGCTGTGGCTCTTCTCGTCTGCTTGCTGGTCTTCGCCTCCGCCCTCGTCGCCGTCAGGATCTACCAGCGAGGCAAAGTTAAGAGGAAGAAGAAGAAGGAGGCCCAGAGATTGATGACTCGGGAAGTCATTCTTCCACTGAACTTCCACAAGGAAAACATTTACTGAGGTTGTCGGGAAGAGTCAGTGACACAAACAGGATATTACCTCCTCAACTCCCAGACTCCTCTTCCTCCCCTTCCTCCATTTACTACAACTGGCCGTCTTGTCATGGCTAATTTTTATATCCAGTTTTGTATAACTTGTTTCCACGAGGGTTCTAGGATGGTTCTTACACTTTGTAAATACTTATATATATTTTTGGTTTTGTTTACAAATAACCCGTAGTGAGTGTGAGAGAGAGAGCGAGTGAGAGAGAATTTCTAGGTAGTTGAACACTTTGTACACCCACGATCATAACCCACCCCCTAGACGTTTGTGAGAGTAGTGGTGATATTTCTACATACTACCAGTCGCCATGCCTTACACACTTGGGGAGGATGCGATTCCCTGCCTCTCCGTATATTTCGGATCAAATTCATAGCCGCACAGGATCCGACAGGACCTCTCCCATATCACAGCCTGGGGTCTTTACGGTTGGGATGGTCGCCTGGTACTCCCACATATCTTAATTTTCAATGATTCATAAGATAAAAAAAAATCCTTTTATTGGAAGAATGGGAAGAGTTTCACAGCTTTTTTGACGTAAATCTGGTTTCTATCTTTGTGTCGTAGGTTAAGTGAACCAGCTAAATATGTCCTCGCGCCTCCAGTTACTGTAAGACTCTGGTGTATGAGCCTTTGGGGTGAGTCTCGTGAACTTGTACCATTGTAACCTATGAAAGTGGTGTTACTGATCCCCCGTGTGAAGTAGCTAACCTTATATACTGATATTTTAGCTCTCTAATTAATACCCCCCCCCTCCCCGTGTCAACACCTGGCGTCTCACACGTAGAGAACCGCATCGTGAGTTAATTTTATTATACCAAACCTAATCAAACATAACTTGGACCAAAACTAACGTAAAATTACCTCACCTACCAAAGCCTAACCTAAGCTTAAGAATCCTTACCTAATCTAACTAAACCTTATCTAAATTAACCAAATCCAATAAGCTCTTAACTTAGCTTAATCTAACTTCAACATCCCTTAACCTATCCTAACTTAACCTCACCAAACCCCCGAGTATTGTGAGAGAATATGACACAAGATTTCCACCGTAACTGTAAACGCGAGGAAACTACTGACTGACTCACCTGACCTACAACTTAAATGCCGAAGACCAAGACCAAGATGGCGTCGACATTATGCTGTTAAGAACATGACGAGTTGTTAAGGGAGCAGGTGTGCCAAACTCTGGGTGTTAACAATACCCGGATCCGGAATCAGACCAGGAACCTAACCTAACTTAACCTAATCTACCTTATCTGTAGCCCTAATCTAACCTAATCGAAGCCCTAATGTGACCTAACCTAACCTATGATGATCTACCCCAAACTCTGACCTCACCTAACAACCCGCTACTCTCATCTGTAGTTCCGGCTCCGGGGCGGACGTTAGGTCAGGGCGCTGGACCTGGTTCTAGTAGCGGGGTGGACCTGTGATACGTCACCACCGTCACTGTCAGAGAATCACTTGTTGTATTAAGACCTGGGAAGACTTTTGATTGTTGGTTTGTGAATTATATATATATATATATATATATATATATATATATATATATATATATATATATATATATATATATATATATATATATATATATATATATATATATATATATATATATATATATATATATTACACAAAAGGTGATGTGCACAAAGCATCAGGACAAAGTGTTCCCTGTAGGCTAGTTTGTGGCTTTACTGAACAAGAGAATAAAAAAGTCGATAAAATTCTAACCATAATTGTGATAAGAAAAAATATGTTTAAACACTGTAAAAAAAAGCGTATTTAACACATATCGAAAGATGTTTTTAATGTTTGGGTGTAGTGTGGTGTTTACAGTATGGAACTCTGCCAAGGTAGATTTATACATTGTGTGGAATGAATAAAAAAAATAAAAAACTCTATCTCTTAAGATGAAGCGCCATTGAAAGATATTCGCCTAGATCTGCTGTTAATTATCTATTGCTATATTCTATAGAGTCTATGTGACGCTCCCATGAGAGGCCCACAGCTGCATGAAGTATGTTCACTGGTGTATCCTGGTGACCTCGGCCCCACAGGAACTCCTAAACTAATATACAGGTGAACTGTTCTACCTGACACAAAACAAGAATATATTAACAAACAAAATATATGTATAAAATAATCAATAGTTGAGAAGATACGGTGAGACAAATTCTTACTTGAGAGAAAGAGAAAAATCCTTTACAAATTTATTAATCTCTTAAGAACCTTTTATTAATGAGGATATTTACCTTTAATCAAATTCTTAAGTAAAAATATATATATAAATAAAGTAAAACGCATTAATATAATTTGTAATGAAGTTGAAGCATCATTAATTCAATGTCTCAATAAGCCAGGTTCAATAACTCGTACTATTTACATCACAAAGTTCGCCGAGTCTCTAAAACAACTTTTGTAATATTTCCAGAAACAGTAAATGGTTTATAAGTCTTAATAAGCTGCACTAAGGAGAGCCAATACACAATGTTTCCAGTAATTATTTCGTTTCGTTAATATTAGTAGAAATTAAGTCATATTATGGCCTCAGATACTCTTTCACAGATTAATAGTTTATATTTAATGATATTTTATATTCAGTGATGTTTGAGGGATCAAATCTCATTCCAAGTCTTCATAATAGTATTGCATCTCTTATGGCGGACGTTTCCCAAGAATGTTTTGATATTATGGAGATATTTAAATAATTTTTTCTACTTTCAACCTAATTATGATATACAATATTATGGTTTAACCCTTTCACTGCGGGAGGTTACCCTAAGCTGAATAAAATGGCAAGTGCGTGACACGTGGTGAAAGGGTTAATCGAGCTAGGTTTTAATGTGAACACTAACGAAAATTTTTCAATATCTTAGAGTTTAAATGATAACTTAATAAAGAGTATTGTTTACAGAAGGTAGAATAAAAGTCAACTGTGCCCGGATGAACCTCAATGTATCTTCTAGTCACTTCTAAGAATGTTAATGACTCTTTATAACATTATCACAAGTTCTATCAAAAGTTTGTAAATATCTAATTAATTTGGATAAACACAAAAGAAAAAGCTTCTCGTCTACAAGGATAGACTCAAGTATTACCTGATATTAGTTTACATCATGTCCTGGCTCGCCTGATGGTCTTGACTTGGCAATATCTTTCCTTGGAGACCCGCGTGTCCTGAAAGGGAAATTCGAGAAGATATTTATAAAAAAAAAAAATATGTAGCGACCCCCTACACGTGTTCTAAATGTTACTGTATTTTTGTACCGTAATTTTGTAGAATGAGTATTTTTGCAATAAAAGATGATGACAAAAAAGATTGAGTTGGTTTTATTTATGCCAGAAGTTGAATGTTTGTGTTCTCATCTTCAACTGAAAGTAAGTATAAAGTATATTTAGATACCCACAGATGAAAAACAAAAGAAGGTAAAGCAAATACAAATATACAATTTAAAACTGTTTATTAATCATACCTAATAAGAATGGCTGACACATCGAGGAATGATACTGAATACTCTTAAACCAATGTCATATATAATAAGTCAAATACCTTTAGCCTGTCATTCATTTACGTCAGGTAACAGTGTATCAGGTACACGCAAATCACCTATACAGCAGGGATGGGAACCTCCAGAACTCTTCCAGGTTACACAAAAAAGTTGCAACAGAAAAATCAGTCAAAAAATGTTGCAACCAAGATGAACAACCATAGGAGCCAGATAAAGTGTGTGTGAAGGTAAAGTGTTTAGCTACTTCAGTTTTGGAGCTAAGGCTGGAACAGACAGATAGATCGCCACATACACTGACAGACAGACATATACGTCATTTAATATAGCCTGTAATATACCTATACCCACTCCCCAACTACAAGCGCACACACACACACACACACACACACACACAATAGTCCCCCTACACACAAACATCCACCACCCCCACACAAACATCCACCACCCCCCCCACACAAACATCCACCACACCACAAACATCCACCACCCCACACAAACATCCACCACACTCCACACAAACATCCACCCCCCTTGGTACACAGACTGATAGATACGGATATTATTTGTCAACGCATAGCTGATGGGGTATTTTAATTGTCATCATATTGATAGTGAAGAGCAGCGGTGTTGGTACAATCTATACCCCGTGTATCATGACAGACAAGTTCAAATTTCACCCTCTGTAACACGAGTCGCCCTGCTTTGGAATTATGTGAAATATGAGGCCCTTTTGTGAGCGTGGAATCAAGCGATATTATTGTCAATTAAACCAGGAAGGGCTGTAGTCTTTTATGTGGCATTTTGATCACGGGGGAAAATTATATTGAAATGGACGCGTTTGTTGTTGACGAAAATGATGACAAGTTGGTGGGGTGGGGGGAGGGAGGGAGGGACTTATGTATTGTTGTCGTTTGTGTTGAAAGTCCTGATGATGTTTGCTAAATACAAAACACTAGGAGATGTAAGAGATTATATAAATTATACCACAGGTGTATCTTTACAAAACTGAGTGTAGACAGACAGGTAAAGGCTAGATATATAGATGCCTGAGCTAGAAGATTCTCCCATAACCATTTCGTCTCCCTGCCTCACTTCACAAGAGTAATCCACTCAACCAATCACCATTACATTTCCTCTAATACATCCAATCAGTTTTACTCAGTTTAATGCCTTTGCCAGTCAGCGAACTGACAGTCAAGTTTCTCACCCACCTAACTGTATGAACGTGTGGCACAGTCTTATATGGAGAGTCATTAGTAGTTTATTATGATGACGATCTTTATTACCGTTCATATGTAGGTATGACTCTCTCACCTCCGTTCCTTCACTAGAGACATGACTACCTCACACAAACCTTTATATAACAACCAATCAGAAGCGAGTTAAAAATAATAATCCATACAGAACAGTCCCTTTAAATCCTGCCTTTGAAAAAAAAAAATCACTCATGCTAACTAATATTATCATCTGAACCAAATTGTTATATAGATTTCTGCCTATTGAAATATATCGACTTGGCTCGCCTTCATTAAACATTCAGCAGTAATAAAAAAAATAATGTAAAGTTAATTCATTTTCCTAAGCAGCTGATTGAGTGTTTTATTTACATATATTTAGGTAAACTTTCAAAAAATTTCCTTCCAGGTCTCAGGTAATCAGGACTTCGATCGTATCAATGGTTAAATTAGTATTCACGGGCCCAACATATCATCACCGGAGAGGGATATATGCTGGGGGGGGGGGCAGTGAAGAAGTCTTAACGAGTATTGCTTTGTGATGTGTCTGTAGGAGTGCGGAAGAATGTTTAGTGGTGGAGAAGAATGTTTAGTGGTGGAGAAGAATGTTTAGTGGTGGTGAAGAATGTTTAGTGGTGGTGAAGAATGTTTAGTGGTGGAGAAGAATGTTTATTGGTGGTGAAGAATGTTTAGTGGTGGAGAAGAATGTTTAGTGGTGGAGAAGAATGTTTAGTGGTGGTGAAGAATGTTTAGTGGTGGTGAAGAATGTTTAGCGGTGGAGAAGAATGTTTAGTGGTGGAGAAGAATGTTTAGTGATGGAGAAGAAGAAAGATGGTGGAGAACGATGGTGTAGAAAAAGTAATTAATAAGCAAGGAAACAAAAACAAGAAATATATACACAAGAAATAACAAGAAATAATACAAAAAAAAGAATATGACTCCAAAGAAAAAGAATAAAAGAAGAAAAACAAAAAAAAAGAATGAAATATAAACAGAATAAAACACATCTGTTATATAATACAAAATTAAAACAACAAATAATAAAAAATTTCAACAACAAAAACGAAAACATGAAAAAAAAACAATGTATGGCCTCTCTTCTCATCCCATCAGACATGAACTTATACAAAAAAAAATAATAATATCTTCATAGTGAGCATTCGCCTCGGTGGGCCAAAAATACTGAGAATTTACGTCAAATACTTCACGCCTGGGGTAAGGAAAACTCATACTAACAACAGTAGCCCCAGGTAATACTCGGAAGGAATTATAACATATATTTGCAGACTAAGTGATTTAATGATATCTTACAGACGCCCTCCACCCAAGCCAGGCTAAGAAACGACTATGCAGGTATGTGTATGTTTATATTCTCACACACACACACACACACACACACACACACAACAAAAACATCAATAATAACATCAAACTACTTTTTTCCTCGCCAAGGTGCCCTAACGAGACGAAGCCAGAACGAGACACCAGTCATCAAACCCAGCCTTTACGACACTTGTGATCCGCTGTATATCTCGTGAACTTCCTCCCTCACTCGCTCTTACAGACGCTCTTATTTACTGATGTGAGTTTGTGTGTGTGTGTGTGTGTGTGTGTGTGTGTGTGTGTTTATCATTGTTGTTACTGCATTTATATTTATCTATAATGATAACAACGATATCATAATTTGTGTGAGTGCTGTTATTATTATTATTATTATTATTATTATTATTATTATTATTATTATGATTTCGGTTATTAAAGCAATTATACTCATTTTTATTATATATCTATTATTATTATTATTATCACTATAATTATCTTTAAAATGATCATCCAACTTTATTCTTCACTGCCTCGTATCATCCCTTTCGCCCAATTAACCAAACTACCCGTCTACCATCTACCCGTCTACCATCTACCCGTCTACCATCTACCACAAGCTGCTCATCACCTACGGTCATTTCTCCCCCTCCACTGCCTCCCGCGGCCACAGGAAGGTCTTACGACAACCGCTATAGTCGATCCCTCAATCAAGAGTTACTGCTGGGCCGAGTCTTATGTTCACATATAATGTTATAGAGGGACGTCACTTCTCCTGACTGTGCTCTGTGTGTGTGTGTGTGTGTGTATGAGTCATCCACACGAGGAGGTGACCCAGTGTCGACACGTACATTGGACACAGGTACAATGTCGTATAATCTGTGTATATTCTGGGTTCTTATGTAAATTAGCCATTACTGTTGTCTTGGTCATACTCGTCATCGTCTTCACAGTCAGCCACTTCTTCTTGAACGGTAATAATGGTTAACTAAAGACGTCGTAATACAGAGACAAAAGAAAAAAGTTTATAGATTTTTTTTTAGCAAGTCTCTCTCTCTCTCTCTCTTATGTTCTCATCTTGTTCACATCCTCTCTCTATCTACCCTTCTCTACCCCTCACACACACACACACACACACACACACACACACACACACACACACACACACACACAGACTGACAGCTGGTTAGAAATTAAAATAAAGACGCGTGTATAGGGTTTCATTTTCCAGGAGTTGACCCAAGATCGTAAACAAATATTGTGTACTGAAAGAAAAGACGTATTTTTGGTCTGAGGAACAAAAATTTTATACTTACAGAAACATACAGTCATTCATTAACCTTATGTCTGTCTGTCTGTCTGTCTGTCTGTCTGTCTGTCTGTCTGTCTGTCTCTCTACAACAGGAACAATTACGCAAACAAACTATGCTGATCATCATATGCAAATTTAGCGTCAAACTATTGCATTATAAAACTGTAACACAATAAAATAGTTGAGGAGCTCGCTCTTAATTATTAGAATTTCAATGAGGAATTAATGAACGAGGACTTGGTGTGTGTAAAATGTATGTATGTATGTATGTATGTATGTATGTATGTATGTATGTATGTATGTATGTATGTATGTATGTATGTATGGCGGTGGAAATTGACGACAAAAGATGGATTTATTTTTCATATAATTTATGAAAAGATTGATAAAGAAAGGAATGGAAGAAAGAAATAACAAATACAAATAATGAAAGAAAAATAATAGAGGAACGAAATAAATGAAGAAAAAAGAAGGAAAATAAAAGAAAATGAAAATAAGGGAAAGAATGACCCCAAGATCAGTCTTTTCTCAGCAGCCTGTTGAGTTCCAGTGTGTCTACGGCTTCTGTTTTCCTCTCTCACTCTCTCTCTCTCTCTCTCTCTCTCTCTCTCTCTCTCTCTCTCTCTCAGTCTCCTGTCTTTAAACTCTATTTTTCTCTTTACTATATTTTTTC
>NW_024750852.1:4687994-4696956 GCF_018991925.1 Homarus americanus
TTTAGCGAACTGTAAGGACAACACACGCCATGATGATAATGGTGTTGAGAAGAATTAGTACTAAAGAGAGGAATAAGGAGAGTGAGTGTGTGTGATAAGGTGAGAAAGAAGCGGACAGAATAAAGAGAATGATAGAGAGGGAAGGAGGAGATTGAAATTAGTAATATAGTGATAAAGAGAAGAGAGAGAGAGAGAGAGAGAGAGAGAGAGAGAGAGAGAGAGAGAGAGAGAGAGAGAGAGAGAGAGACCATAAACAGAATAATAGGGAGAGAAAGATTGGGTGAGAGAGAATGAAATAAAAGAGAGAAAGTGGTATGGTCTCTCTCTTTCTCTCCCCCCTCTCTCTCTCTCTCTCTCTTCTATTCTCCTTCTTCCTCTCAATCTGGCTCCCACAAATCATGTCTTCCTTTCTCCCTCTCTCCCGTCTTTTACCTCCCTCACTCTTTTCCACTTTCATACATTCCCTTTCTCCTTTCTCTCCACCCTCTCTCTCGTCCCACTTTCTTCATCCTTTCCACCTTCTCTCTCTTCCTTCTCCACCTTCCCTGTCTCTCCCAACATTTCACCTTCCTCCCTCTCTCTCCTCCTCCTCCTCCTCCTCCTCCTCTCTCTCTCTCTCTCTCTCTCTCTTTCTCTCCATCACCTTCCTATTCATCTCTCTCTCTCTCCATCACCTTCCTAGCCATCTCTCTCTCTCTCTCTCTCTCCTCTTCCCTCTCTCCCTCCCTATCCCTCTCACTTCCCCTCCTCTCTCCCCTCTCCCTCATCACGGAGGAAGTGAGCCACACTCGCCCTCAAGTATTGTCTCACACTCATTGGTCACCTCCTGGAGAAACTTTGTCCCATAAAGAAATATATTTACCAGAGTGAGTCTGAGAGAGAGAGAGAGAGTGAGAGAGAGAGAGAGTGAGAGAGAGAGAGAGATATTTTAGTTTTTCTTCTTTCTCCCTTTTCTTTCTCATTTTATCTATCTTTTTCACGTTCTCTCTTTCTCACTTTCATTCTCTCTCTTCTTTCATCTCTCGTTTTCGTCTCTATTTCCTTCTTCCCCTATTCTCTATTTATTTGTCTGTCTCTCTATCTATCACTTCCTCTCCCTCTCTCCTGCCTATTCTACATCTTTCTCTTCCTCTCCCCTCTTACCCATAGTCGCTAACTACCGTGGAAAGGTACTAACAACCCACCAATGACCTTAATTACGCCAGGTGCTGTGTGGATTACCTGGGGGCATCCGGACTAATGGGTTGGGGTCCTGATGTATACGACATTCTAATGGGGTAGTTATTTAATGGGGACTGACGAATGGGTTACTATTTAATGGGAATTGGTTTAATAGGTAGTTATCTAATGGATTGTTTAATAAGTAGTTAATGGAGATTGACTTAATGTATAATGACGTTATAGATGTTGGCCTTTAATGGGTAATGAGTCTTAATGGGAATGCAGAGAAGGGTAGTGAAGCTTAATGGTAACCTGGCGTGGTAATGGTGCATAATGGTGTAACATATAGCACCATTAATAGAGGTTTAGAAGAATTTTACGAGAGTTTACACAGGTAGTGCCCCTTATTGCCACCTCTCTCTCTCTCTCTCTCCCTCTCTCTCTCTCTCTCCCTTACCACCAAGGACAATATGGCATACTTTAGGTGCTAATGTTAGGGCAGTGGAGGCGAACGATGCTGATCAATCTTTAAGGAGATTCTGATATGATGCTCAGAGAGAGAGAGAGAGAGAGAGAGAGAGAGAGAGAGAGAGAGAGAGAAAGAGAGAGAGAGAGAGAGAGAAGAAATCCGATATTATGTCAACAGAATCAATCCGGATCACTTCTTGCAGTTCAGTCAAGATGATACTCTAAGCTTTACAAAAAACAATAACATTAACAACAACAACAGTAACAATAACAAGAACAACAATAACGAAGTGAAAACATATCAATACCATCCGCAGTGTCCCCAGAAGAACGCCTCCTTTCCCTTCACTAAACGTTCTTTTACCGTCTCCTTATATTAACGCTTCTCCTTCACAGTAGGTAGAACGTTTCCTCTTCGTTCAATACATCATTATATAGAACGTATCGCTTACCTTCCTCCACGCTGCAGGAAGTAAACATCAAGAAACTGGATGTAGTACAACTTAAAAAAACACAACAAAAATACAATACTTATTCTTTTAGATGTGTTCTGCCCTCTGATGACGTCACATGGCATTGTTTACAAATATGTCTCTTGGGGTAGTTTTGTTTTCTCTTATTACAGCTACAGTCGTCATCCAGGCTTAGCTTTGTAGAGGAAAAATTAATGGAAATATATAATAGAAGAGTCTCTTTTCTAAATTCACCAGTAGAGGTTTAGCAAGAACATTCACAATTACGTAAATGACTTGATATTAATTAGTGTAATGTAACGAAACTAACTCTCACTGCTGCTTATATTTGATACTCAATCTGACAAATATTATTCTGTTTATTAAAAGAAACTCAATCAGAGTACTCGGATACAAGCGACAACATCGAGTGTAAGTGGCCTTGTGATTGGTCAATAAGAAGTCATTAGATGATTAGTTGGGCGGTAATGACGTCATGATTTGTTGTTTAAGTGTTCAATGTTGCTCACAGGCGGCGCCACCTTAGATCAATAAACACAAAGACACGGTACTAAGTAAAACGTTTTATTTTCGCTCATTTCACCAGTAAATTGATCACTAATACGTTCATTTTCGTTCATTTCACTCGTAAGTAGAACACCCTCCGTCATGTTCACCTCCATGGTAACTCGTATCGACAAGCTCTCATCTTTTATTAGTATTATCTACACACCTCACTGGATCACATCACCCGTATGTCTGTTAATTAAGACAAGCCTTTAATTACATCCATTACACTTCGCTACAAAAAAGTGATTATTGTCCTGTGTATTTTTTCAAGTGATTTTACGATGAGAATTAAAACTCGAAATGTAATTAATGAGATTTTTTTCTATCTAAACACTGTCATGTCAGGATTTTTTTTTTATTTGGGAGACAATTGTTTTATTTTTTCTCTTTAATTAAAAATAAATATCACCTTTTCTGGCAGTTCAGGATGGAGGTGATATTTGTCAATGAAAATATAAATACGTATATAATTTTGTTCGTTTCTGCTGTTCTCTATATTTATTACTTGTTTTGTCTTTGTCTTAATATCTATCTGTTTCTCCTCTCATTACTTTCTCTGTTTCCCTCTTCCTTTCTTTCACCAAGGCAACGCGATCAACCAACTATTTCCAGAACTTTTAATCTCAGTTTCCCTAATGAGTCTAATTCCTTTAATTGGGACAGAGTACAAGCTGGGAGGTGTGTGTTTGTGTGTGTGTGTGTGTGTGTGTGTGTGTGTGTGTGTGTGTGTGTGTGTGTGTGTGTGTGTGTGTGTGTGTGTGATAAAAATAGAAAGTATAGTTTGCATTAAGGATGGACTGACTAGAGAGCTTAAAAGGTATTTACTGTTATTAATAGAACTGGAACGCCTCTCTCTCTCTGTCTCTCTCTCTCTCTCTCTCTCCCTCTCTCTCTCTCTCCGTGAACCAACACATCTTACTCCAACCATCTCTTCCCCTCTGAATCATAACACCTATAGAACTACTGGAAGGAAGGGGGCGAAAATCCTCACTATTTACACTGCGGCCTCGAGGTAGTCACTTCCAATTCTTCTACGCGTACACGGGAGCTATTGTTCTGGGCACGGCGGTAGTTTTTTGCGTAGCCTACACCTTTGTTCTGGATGAATACGCTGCGTAAGATGAGGAGACGTTGTGGAGAGAGAGAGAGAGAGAGAGAGAGAGAGAGAGAGAGAGAGAGAGAGAGAGAGAGAGAGACCAGATAAAATAACCTAAATTACAACACACGAACTTGAGAAAGAAGCAGACGAACACACAGACACATGGGTATTCTTCACATCTAATCTAGGAAGTCCTCTGGTCTTGATCTTCCGGAGAGTGTTAAGTCCTCAGGATGCTGACTTGACTCCTTGTGTGTCCTCCCCAGCAACGTTTGTCTTTCAAGATATGACAGAGGAGCTTGGAGGAGAGCATTACTTAGGGAAGGGGTGAAGGTTGGCTGACACTGAGAGAGAATGGGATGGATGCAGAGGCGAAGTTGGTATACTAAACTAAATGTCGTTTGCCAATTGTTATAGGCATTAAAGGTTATGGAATACATGTTTATATTGTCTGTGTGAATATACAGGTATGTCGTTCCTACCAGACTGAAAACCTATTGGCATCCCCCAGAGAAATAATAATAATAATAATAATAATAATAATAATATTAATAATAATAATGATAAATATTTAAATATCACAAGAAATTATCATCAACCAAATACGTAATAAACTTACAGTACATAAAACAATAGAGACAAATTACCCAACAACGAAAATAAAAGCAAAAAATAATATTAAACCAAGACCTCATTGATCTCCGGGTCATTACTGAAAATAATTCCCCATCTGTTATTAATTAAGGGTTATTCATAGGCTAGCGACCATTAATCTCAATCACTCATCCAATCAGGGTCTAATTGGCGCTGATCGTGTGGCCTGAGAGGACCAGACGTGGTCTCAATGAAGTAAGGAAGGTAATTGTCTGTATATGGAGCACCTGTTGATGTCTGTGTAATTGACAGGTAACGATGATATGAATTGTGTTATGTTATGTTATGGAGGAGACGGTGGTGTAATGGGGTGATGAGGATGGTAAAATTAGATGAGACAATGGTGAAACGGGATGGGGGGATTGTGTGTGTGTGTGTGTGTGTGTGTGTGTGTGTGTGTGTGTGTGTGTGTGTGTGAAGACGACATCCATCATCAGCCTTACCAAGTGCCAAACGCTCTCTCTCTCTCTCTCTCTCTCTTTCTCTCTCTCTCTCTCTCTCTCTCTCGTGAGGTCATAAACTCAGGTCATCTCTGTTGACCTTTTCTTACTTAGGTCAAAAGAGGTCACGTGGGTTGTTGAGAAGTCAGCATTGTCTGTGCCAAGTCAAGTAGAAGTCGATAATTATCTAATAACTGGACAACTAATTGACTAAATAATTAACTTACTAATTAGCTATATATTTTTTTACGAACTATCTTCATTTCCCCTTTTAAAATAACACGGCAGGAAAAACAGAGGTCAATATTGTAGCTACAAGCGAGACAGACCCAGCTATATATTTCTCCTCACTAATACGAAAAAACCCAGATCTTTATTGTAATTGCACTTCACAGCAGCCAGGGTTTAGTTTTATATTTCCTATACTACACAAAAAATAGTATGTACCGCTGTATTACTGTAATCCCATGTTTTTAGCACCCAAATTTACTGTAACTTCATGCATTTTTCTCACTAATTTAACTTTTAATGTATTACAGTAATTTTTTTTCCCACCAATCAGAATAAATGTATTACTGAAATCCTTGTGTTATTTTTTTCTTTGCTAATCTGACTTGTTATATATATTACTCTATTAGGTTTTATCTTTGTATATTGTTAACTTTACTTGTATAAATGAGTGAAAATAACAACTGGTTTAATGTTATTTTTTTTTCCTTTAAATGTTTATGTTTTATTTTGAAAGACGTTGACAAGATGGTTTAATTTGGTGTTGGATTTTATTTCTTATTCTTTGTCTTTTTCTCTTTCTTATAATTTTTGTCATTCTTTTCTTTTTTATTTCTTATTCTTACTTTCTTTCACTATTTATTATTTCTCCTATATTTTCATCCCTTTCCACTTCCTTCCTTATTTTAATGATTAGTTCTTTCTCTCTCTCTCTATTATCCTTTCTTCATATATGTCTTTATTTTTTTCCCATTCATCATTTATTTCTCTCTTGTTCATTTTCAATAAACACCTGACCACAATATGTAGTTTATCCACATCATATAATATTCCTGTAATACATTTAGACAATTTGTTAGTTAGACTTTAATATTTTTTTATGTATTTACCTCAATCTCGGTTCTATTCTCATCATAAAATTTGCATAAAAATAAACACTATTATATTACTCAATTTTAAAATATTCTTCAGTATTTTCGTTTTTATAAATGCAGGAAAGAAAAGTTTGTGTATTTTTTGCTCGTATTTCATAGTATTCAATATTTACTTTCACAAAGGACAAAAAAAAAGTTATATGTAATATTTGCTTTTCAGTGTCCCATATTAGTTTAATAAATATTGCCCAAAAATAGGTACATGTATAAGGTAACTTGTTATTTTATAATACAACCAAAAGGGTACAGCAAATATAACCTAATATAGATCACAGTATTATACCAAAGTTTCACAATACCATTAATGCAGATTAATAAATATTACCTTAAGTAGCGCCCTGTAATAAGTACTTTGCATAATATTTCCATTATAGTTTAATTAATATTACTTAAAATAGCTTAATATCAATAAGCTCTCTATGTTTAAGTTTTCCATTATTTCCTATTTAGGTGTAAAAAAAACCACATCTATATTGAACTATCATTAATAGGTTGCGTCATAGGTCGAGTACCATAGTGTAATTAGTGTTCATTATTTCCCTCTCATGGTAACAGAATCATAACAAAACAACAAACAGGAATTAACACAAGGGGGAAAAGAGTTTGATTTCCATTAGTAAGTTGAGCTAGATTCTGTACCTCAATCAGGTCTATAATAATTTAATTGATAACACCCAGGTAACTGATATCATTACCTGAAGAAAATGACTCATTCCTCTGGTGATAATTTCTCTATTATATTCATTAATTTGTTTTATGATACTCTCACCTGGAAAGATAATTAGAGAGGAACATTAATGACACACCTGTACAGCAATCCGTATGACACACCTGTACAGCAATCCGTATGACACACCTGCACAGCAATCCGTATGACACACCTGCACAGCAATCCGTATGACACACCTGCACAGCAATCCGTATGACACACCTGCACAGCAATCCGCATTAAGAATTAGTCGTAAATGCGTGAAATATGAACCATTAAACTTCTCGTTTATCTCTGTATAAATCTGGTAAATAAATACTAGATATTCCAAGTATTAATTCAATATCTCTGGTAAATATACAAGTAATACCCTTATTTTTGTTGTTTAAATCGGTTAAATAAATCGAATATCCCAAGTTTTAGTTATAAAAATCTCAGGAATATATACGTAAATATTCCTCGTTCACTTGTTTACATCATGTCAAAAAATCTTGAATATTTCTGCAGACATTCCCACTCTAATCTTTTTATATCATGTTAAAATAATATCCCCCGGTACACGTTGAGGTTCCCTGGAGGTTGTGGGTAAGAGAGACACGTTCTTTGCCCTCCTTCAGCGACTCTGTCATTAGTCCATCCATCTCCTCCTCCTCCTCCTCCCCATCCCCCCACCCTTGTTACCGCCCCTCCTACTTCTCCTCCTGATGTCTCTTAAAGTTAGCAACCTTCTCATGTGTATTTCTCGTAGATTTTCTCCTCTTCTTCCTCCTTCTCTTCCTTGTGCTGTTTCTCACGTCTCCTTCTCCACGTGTGTGTCTCTCTCAGATCTTCTCCTCTTCCTCCTCCTTCTCTTCCTTGTGCTGTTTCTCACGTCTCCTTCTCCACGTGTGTGTCTCTCTCAGATCTCTCCTTCCTCCTCCTGTTGTCTCTCATTATCTCTTCCTCCTGTTCTTATCTCTCACAGTCTTCCTCTCTCATATGCCGTCATGTTTCATTGAGATTAGTCACATATGTATCCAATATCACACTAACATATTGAAGTATATATACAAAATATACCTTATAGGAGACACACATATCCAAATATATACAAAATTCTACCTTATAATGATACATATATTCATAAAAAAATATTCAAATATATACAAACATATATAGCTTTTTATAACCTGTAAATATAGCAAAATAATCATAAAACACAAACAAGTCTTTCTTCGATAATTTCCACAATACTTCGTCTAAAAATGTAAATTGATCGCCCCTTTCTCTAATCCTTTCATTTCATCCCGTAACCAAATTTGGGAAGAAAGATTGAAAAATTTCGTGAAACCCGTCAGGGTATTGAGACCCACGAGAGAGAGAGAGAGAGAGGAGAGAGAGAGAGAGAGAGAGAGAAAGAGGACAAAAGAGTTTTATATCTATATATCTAACTACCTATCTATATTTATAAGAGAGAGAGAGAGAAAGTAACTTTTATTCTCTCTGCTCTCCCACTGCACCCCCCCCAACCTTATTGATGAGGGTCCACTTGCTGTGTGTGATAGAGAGCCTTTCGTAGAGGAGGGACAGAGGGAGGGCGATAGGAAAGGAGGGAGGGAGGATGACTGGGGAGGGTAGGAAGAGGAGGGAAGGGAGGGAGGGAGGGAGGGAGGGAGGGAGGAGGAAGTTGGATGAGGGAGGATGGGAAGGGAATAGGAAGGAGAAGATAAATGGGGGAGGATAGGGAGGTGAGAGGAAGGGAGGAAGGGTGAATGGGGGAGGGTGCTGAGGGGGGCGAACGGAGGGAGGGATGAATGAGGAGGGTGTGGGGAGTGGGTGGGTGAGGGCCAAAATAGGGTCATTGCGGGTGCCAATTTTCAAAGGAGGAAAATTTGGGAGGCGCCATAGTAACTAGGGCACAACATTCGTCGCCGTAATGGGGAAATAATGGTAAATTCCTGTTGGTGTTAAGGCTGGTCGCACACACACACACACACACACACACACACACACACACACACACACACACACACACATATAATGCGAGGCTGGAGAGTAAGGCAGATGAGATTTCTTTCGTAAAGTAGAGATTAAACTCATTCCCAGCTGACCAGAGCCAAGATGAGAAACTTACTCAGCTCTCTATCTCACTCACGAGGACCAACTTGCCCTCACCACCAACACTTTTATCATGTTTTAATTTCTTTTTAGTCCCAACGTCATCTGTGTTCTGTTGCTGTACCGGAGAGTGATGTTATACACGTGGG
>NW_024750852.1:4697056-4699556 GCF_018991925.1 Homarus americanus
TGTTATGGTGGTTCCCGAGAGGTGACGACCAAGTATTCATGAAGTCAGTGGACAGGGTGTTGTGTGCTGGTAATCTGGTTGTCTGAGTTGATAAGGTCACTCCAGCTGGTGGGTAAATCCTTCCTGTTAAAGGCGGGATATTCGCTTCTCTTCGCGTTTATTTGAGTGAATGTTTCTCCTAAAGTTACACGGGACGAGAGAGAGAGAGAGAGAGAGAGAGAGAGAGAGAGAGAGAGAGAGAGAGAGATTATATGTTAGTATAAAATGAACACAAGCAGATGGACCGCCACTAGACTAAGACATATTTAGTTCAACTGACCAAAATATGAACAGTTTCTGCCTGAACTTTTTTTTATTGGGACAGAATATTGAGATTGAATGATTGCTTGAGTCAACTGGACACCTCTGTAGTGAACAAACATGAAAGGAAAGTTGTGTACGTTATTGAAGGACCTCCCCAAAGACACCGCTAAAAAAAAAAAAAAATTTCAAGTTTCTGTGAAGAGTACTGAGTATCGTCTATCTGCTGAAGACAGGTTTATTGAAGTTCCCTCTGGAGGCTTCAGGTCTGCAGGAGGATTAGAAGAGACAACCAGACACAAGAAACCTGTAATATAGAGAGTCTCCTTGAGTCTCCATAAGGTGATTTTGTCTAACAGTCTCACAATATACTGCTGAGTTGTGAGGTGTTGATTCGTTCCTCTCCCCATCCCAGAAATTAAAAAAAAAAAGTTAAAAAAAAACACACTGAAAAATATTTAAAGAATTATAAAAAAAAACGCAAATAAAAGTAAATATAAAAAGGTAAGTTTCTCTCTTTTTGTAACACACCAAATTTGTCCTCCTTTTAAAGTCAGTTAAAAATTTTACAACACAAAGCGAAAATGTAAAGTTCCATCAGAATTTAGCCAACACTAGCACCCCTAGAATAAACAAACCTCGTCCCTCTCACCCATCTCCCGTCCCCCCTAACAATCGTCTACTTTTATGGCCACACAATCAGATTCCAATTAGTATTCTACATATTTTCAACAACAACACGATCCCGGTAAAAGTTCAACGCAATGCAGAACTATCCATCGTTATATAGTAAGTTAGTAGAGCTAGTTAAAGCTTTTGTAGTCCCGTATTCATGTTCCAATTAGCTTTCTACTTAATTTCAAAGGTAGCAGGAGACTATGTAGAAAATAAAAATGAGATTCGATTTTGTTTTAGTACGCACCGTGGAGGTAGATCAAGCTCTTGGTCATGAGCAAGTGTTTTAATGGCTCAGTTCCTCCTCCTACTACTCCTGAGAGAGAGAGAGAGAGAGAGAGAGAGAGTAGATGATACTCCAATCCAGTATTTTAAATAGACGTGAATGTCAAATTGAAACTCTCTGAATAAGTACATGCATAATTACGACACAACTTTGTATAATGGAACGAAACAGGAGCAAAGGCACTCTCTCTCTCTCTCTCTCTCTCTCTCTCTCTCTCTCTCTCTCTCTCTCTCTCTCTCTCTCTCTCTCTTTCTCTCTCTCTCTCTCTCTTTTGAATGTTGTTTCTTTTAGAATGATGATCTAGGTTAAGTATACAGAAGGCTTTTTCAACACGCCTTACACCCACCTTTTTCAAAACCACTCTCCTCCCTCTCCTCCCCCTCACGCCCCTCTCCTCCCTCTTACCTCTCCCACACCTCTCTCCTCCCACATGCAGTTATTCAGGTCTTTGTGGAGAATATTATCTGAGCAAGGGAGAGAGAGAGAGAGAGCTCTTTCCTTTCTCACTTCTGCATTTCGTGTCTCGCGTTTCTATTCTACCTCCTGCATGTCCAAATTTCTCCCTCTCACTTATATTTATCTTTTTATCTCTAACATATTTGCATTTTTTTCTCTCTCTCTCTTTCTGTATTTTTGTAGTTGTTCTATCTTTCTCTCTCTCTCTGATTCTCCCTAAATCATTCCAAGTCTCCAATTTCTTGTTCTCCTCCATTTTCCTTTTATTTAACGCCTAAATATCCTTCTTTCACTTCTTTCCTTTCCCTCTCTCTCTAAATCCTTTATCGTTCTCGTCCTCCTGTTCCTATTCCACTCTAACTATTCCTCTTTGAATCTTACTATACCCCCCTATTCCATCGTCTTTCTTTCTTTCTCTAACTTTCTTTATATCCTTTTCTCGCACCTACGCCTCTCCCTCTTTCTTTTCCCTCCCTCACTAACTTTCCCAAATCTCTCCCTCTCTCCCTCTCCCTCTCCCCTCTCTCCCTCTCCCCTCGCACCGTATCCATTCTTTTCAACCCTCCCTCTCTCTTCCTTAGTATTTGTATCACCTCATTTTCCCTCTTCGTTTATTTCTCTTTCTCTCTCTATTTCTCTCTACCTTTCTTCACTCCTACTCCTCTTCCTAAACTCCCTCTGTTGATGCCAAGTGTCAAGAGGTGTCATAAGTGTCATGGGTCTTCTAGGTCACTGGTGTCATACTATAATCTTGTATAATAAGTTCTTTATATAATTTATGAA
>NW_024750852.1:4704556-4754556 GCF_018991925.1 Homarus americanus
TATTTCGTGCACCTTTTCTTAATCTGAACTTTTAGGATTATGTTTTTTACTTATGTTGTGTGAGACAGACAGACAGACAGACAGACAGACAGACAGTGCAGTAATGAGAACAGGATGAGTAGATAATGAAGGGAATATAAAGAGAGTGGACACACACACACACACACACACACACACACACACACACAATGGTAATAAACTGACATATACCTTCTCCCTATTCCTGATACTAATTAGTGTAGTTAAAACACTGCACTCATTCCAGATACTAAAGACATCAGATATATATTTAGGATCTTCCACCAATGTTTTTTTACGTGTTTATGGTTTAACTTGGTAGTGTGTTATTCAGTTTGTGTTTATATTCCGTTAACTTTGATATCGTTTGTTATATTGTTTCTCTTGTTTAGTCATGTTGATATATACGTCACTGAGATGTGAGGGGTTAAGTTATTATGCTCTCTCTCTCTCTCTCTCGCTACGTAACAACCTCCTTGTGTCCGTCCTTCCCTTTCTCACCTTCTCAATCACTCGTTCCCTTCCTCTCCCTCTCTTATTCACCCACTCCCTTTCTCCCACCTTTCCTCCTGCTTCCAGATTTCTTCCCTCCTTCTCTCCATTCCTTCCTCCCTGAATCCCCTCTTTCTCCTCTCCTGCATCTAACATTCTTCCCTCCCTCCCCCCTCCCTCCCTCCAGCGCCCTCCATTCATGTTCGTCCACTACAAAACATCACCATTTCTCTACAGTTTACCCCAGTGACCCCCTGACAGGCTGGTGATGGCCATATTGTCATACCACTAATCTAATCTATAAGGATTTTGAAGGGTAGTGCTGGCCGGGCTGGCGTGTAAACACTATTGATGAATTTCAAAGCCATCAAATTGGTTTTGTGAATAGGTAAATGCTTTGTTGCTCAAACCTGTGTCAGCGAACATGTAATCCAAAATACGTTAGATTTTTATTGTATTCATATTTTTTATATTGTTTTTGTTGTTGTTTTTGTGTGTTTGTGGTGTAAATTTCAGGTGTGTGGAGGTTTAATGAGCATAGTTCCTCACCTGACGATATCTTTGGGTTATGCCGTGTGTGTGTGTGTGTGTGTGTGTGTGTGTGTGTGTGTGTGTGTGTGTTCGACCACCAGAGGAAAAAAAGTTCATTACAGAGTTGATAATACTTTTTGTGGAGTTAAAATATCCAGAAAAAGTTTATATCTCAAATTACACACACACACACACACACACACACACACACACACACACACACACATACACACACACACACACACACACACACACTCGTTAGTTCCTGATGGATATTTTGTGTTGAAGGAAGGAAGTTCAGTAACTATCTACCATAACTTGCCACGTCTCTTTATGTGTCTCTCTGTCTCTCTCATCCGTCATATCTCTCTCCTCTTATCTCTCAACCATCTCAAATGTATCACTAATATAGATACAGTAAATGAAAAGTCTATTGGTAATTGGTCATTGCCTTAAAAGCATCACTATATCCCTGTAACTTTACCGATGAACTCAACACTCAGTCATAAGAACACAAACACACATGCAAACATTTCACGGCAGCTTTACAACACAAAAGCCCCTTCATACGAGAGAGAGAGAGAGAGAGAGAGAGAGAGAGAGAGAGAGAGAGAGAGAGAGAGAGAGAGAGAGAGAGAGAGAGAGAGAGAGAGAGAGAGAGGAGAGAGAGAGCGGAGAGAGAGAGAGAGAGAGAGAGAGAGAGAGAGAGAGAGAGAGAGAGAGAGAGAGAGAGAGAGAGAGAGAGAGAGATTTACACGTTAACATTTAATTTCACTAAGTCTATCCTCAGTTTCACTCTTATTTGTGTTAGTTTCAGAGACTAAGATCATCAAAGGGTTAATGTTAGATGTAAAAAAAAATAAAAATCAATGTCAGGTGTTGTAAACAAAGCCACATGAAAGACTCTCATGTTTCTGAAGACTTCATTGGAGAGTTGAATCTTTGATGTGGTGGACGAGGATGGATCTAGTAGTCTTCAAAGAAAACTAATTCCCACCTTTTTTCACATTCCTTTGGTGGTGGTCAGTAAGTCTTTGGTTTAATGCTGACTGATATTGGTGTTATTATTATTGACGTTGTCGTTGAAGTGCTAAGGAATTTCGTATCTTCAGGGACATTCAAGAATTAACTCTAGAGACTATTAACAAAGAAAGATTCTCGTTGCGTTAATATCAAAACACATTAATTACTGTCAAAAGAAAAACACATATTGTATGCATATATTATTTTTTGGGTGGGGGGATTTCCGTAGCTTAGTCAGAATGCAAATAACTTTTCACTTGATAGTCCAAGATTTAAATAACCATTTTAGTTTTTGAAAGGCAGACAGGATGGAGTATGGGCGACGGGATCTGTACCTCACCAAACGTTTTATATGACCATTTTCAAGAATATATATATATATATATATATATATATATATATATATATATATATATATATATATATATATATATATATATATATAAATTTATACACCTGAAAATCACGGAGAACACAAACGGGTAACAAAATTTATACCAGACAAAATCACGTTGTGTTTGTCACACCCTCTACGGCTTCTTTTGTCAATATGCTAATTGAATTTTTCTCCCGTGAGTGAAAGAAATTTTTTATAGTCAGAGATGAATTACAATAGAGTAACTAGTGGATATAAAACAACACACATATGTAAAAAAGAAACAATAAAAAATATCTATAAAGGTTTTGTTGCCGACTATGAAAATTTGTTGAAGCCAAATTGAATAGAAACTGAAATGGAAATGAATCATTCAACGAGACATAATGAGTTACAAATCGATGATGACAAGGAGTATAGCGATTGTCAGGGGAGACGGCGACGTATCATACATACATACATACATACATACATACATACATACATACATACATACATACATACATACATACATACATACATACATACATACATACATACATACATACATACATACATACATACATACATACATACATACTCTCGCATCAGCACCCCCAAAAAATTAATAAAAATATGAATAAAAATAAAACCCATTTCATTTTCTAAGCTACCCTGAACACTCACTGGGTCAAGTCAGTCTCGTCGTTGTTTTCTCATTCTTAGGATGTTGTTTATCAAGAGAAAAGGTGAGAAAAAGATGAAAAATGATCCTCAGAAGGCGAAAGCTGTCTTGCTACCCAATTTATCACCGCACCTTGCCAATTTTACTCTCCCCCGCCTTCCCAACTTTCACCTTACCTATTCGAAAATGCAAAAATCTTCCTTCTTTCTCATTTCTCTTTCTCTCTGATTCTTTCTACTGATCTATCTATTTTTCTCTGTCTGTCTCTCATTCTTAAATTATCTCTTTCTCTTTCTCAATCTCTCTTTCTATCTATTTTTTAAATCTCTTCTTTAAATTCTCTTTGTCTCGTACCCGTTCTTTCTATAATCTCTCTCCAACAAGAATTAAAAAAACTACATTACCATAATATTTCTTAACTATTGATAATCTTTAAAACAAATCATTTTCCGTCCATATAATTATACATACAGCTACATCAACTTATACACCTTTCATTATACATTCCCATTATAATTTTTTCTTCTCTTTACCCTCAACTAGAAAATAAGAAACGATAATTCTTCACCATTGAATAAGTTTGGACAATCATTTTCCCAACGTCAGCCCCGAGATGAATTTGGTGGGTCCTCAGTTTTGAATTTTACTTCTATGAGTGAATCTATAATCAGTATTCAGAATATTGGAATATGCAAGTGAATATAAAATTACTGATATATTGATAAATGGAAACTTTGCTGATTCATGAAATACAGAGTTAAGGGTGGTTTCTATTTTTATTTATATTTTATTTTGTGGGTTTGATTAGCTGTTTTGAATGGTAGTTATGGATAGGCGGATTGATTGACCCAAGATCTCCTTAAGTTGATGATCCGAACCAACCTAACCTAACCTAACCTAACCTAACCCAACCTAACCTAACCCAACCCAACCTAACCTAACCTAACCCAACCTAACCCAACCCAACCTAACCCAACCCAACCTTAACCCAACCTAACCCAACCTAACCTAACCTAACCTAACCTAACCCCTAACCTAACCTAAACTAACCTAACCTAACCTAACCTAACCTAACCCCCCCCCCAAAGTCCAAAAAATAGCAGAATAAAACGAAAATTTAACCCCCTTTTTTTAAACCAATTTCCACGACTGATGCCAAAAGTTTTACCATCTAGAAGAGGAGAACAAAGAGAGAGAGAGAGAGAGAGAGAGAGAGAGAGAGAGAGAGAGAGAGAGAGAGAGAGAGAGAGAGAGAGAGAGAGAGAGAGAGAGAGAGAGAGTAACTGACAAGAGGAAAAACTTTATATAGGTTAAATATCGTATGTGAAGACAGACAGACAGACAGACAGACAGAGCTAATGACGAGAAAAAAAATATATATCATAAAATAAGTCGTGTTTATTTCTAACAACATTTTCATCGCCTTTACCTGCATTATCTATTCTGGTCTTTATCATAAACTCAAACTTTCTAAAATAATGAAAAAACTGTAATTTTTGTATCTATTTCTTATTCGCTGTAATGAATCAGGGTTAACTCCAAAGGTCACGCAGGCTAACACAAATGTCACGGAGATTAATGACAGGTATACAGATGTTAAAATAAGATTACCGCGTTTATTACAACGTTTTAAGGCATAATAAAGGTTATACAGGTAATTACAAATGTTATAGGTGTTATTCCAAAGACTACAGGAATTAATACATAGGTTACAGGTGTTATTGTCAACGTTACAGGTGACTTTCTCGTCTGGTCTCTCTCTGTTTTTCTTTCCTCTTTCATTTATTCATGCGTGTCTTATTTTCATTCTTTCTCAGTCTATTATACTTTACATCTGCCTCCAACGCCTCTCTCTCTCTCTCTCTCTCTCTCACAGGTCCCAAAGCACCCAGGTTGGCCCACTTCCCAGACATTTATCTGGTCTATCGTCTGGTGGGATCCAACTCTGTCTCGCGAGAGATTTACCGGAGAAGAAAAAGGAGAAGTAACGGGAAGAGGATGTTCATGAAGAAGAGGAGGAAGAGAGGGAGGAAGAGGGGTAGCAGGAGGTGGAGCGGGAGGAGTAAGAGGGGAGGAGGAGGAGAAGGAAAAGTAAAATAGTAAAAAATAATTCAAAAAAAATCCTCCAAACAGCCATTAACAGGTAAACCAATACATTGTTAATATCGTGTAAGTAAGCCGAGTTATATTACCCATCATTACCGATACCAAGAGGGGGGTGGGGGTCATTAACCTGTCAAAGACGTCAATTTACAACCACTGTGAGCCTGTAATTGCTTCCATTAGACTAATTGATAAGTTAGGATGATTGATACTCAGACAGACAGACAAAATGTATGTTAAATAATGATCGCTATATGCGGCGGCCTCGTCTGATAGTTCTGTAGTTTAGTTGATGTGTGTGTGTGTGTGTGTGTGTGTGTGTGTGTGTGTGTGTGTGTGTGAGAAACAGCATATGCTTGAGTGCTCAAAGGTCATATCTCATTCTAAATTTGGCCCTTGTAAGGAGTTAATTACCACACACACACACACACACACATTCATATTAGCTTACTTACAAACTTCTGTATGTCTGTCTGTCTGTCTGTCTGTCTGTCTGTCTGTCTATCTGTTTGTCTGTCTGTCTGTCTGTCTCGTACTCTACACATTGAGTTCTGACGCAGGCAGTACAGACAAAGGTCAAAAGGTCACATAATGTTAATGGTGGAAAAGACTAAGGTGATTCTAACCAATCATAGAGGATCAAAAGGTCATTTAATGCACAAGAGATAATTAAAATAGTTACATTAAATTTATAATTATGAGAGAGAGAGAGAGAGAGAGAGAGAGAGAGAGAGAGAGAGAGATTACAGGTCACTCTCTTGACATCAACGTTATTAATGGTAGTGAAAGATGGAGGGTAATTACCATGGATTTATAGAGCTCTTAGTGTCCCGTTGAGGGTATAATGTGGCCCCGTCTTATGTGTTACTTTACGTAGGGTATTGTACTTATCCTTTGCTTAAAACACTGTGTTGTTGTTGTGTTGCTGCTGTGATGAGTCGCCTGAGGTGGGGGTTAGAATGTTGTTTTGAGGAGGTGAATGTGTGTGTGTGTGTGTGTGTGTGTGTGTGTGGATATTGTATAGTGTTTTAGTACTCTGATGCTTATCTCATATAGATGTGATGTTTGCGCGCGCACACACACACACACATGGCACTAAACCCCAAACAGACTAAGGTGTTAATGTGATGGTCGTAATCCACACACCAGATCCTCTCCACAACACCCATGTTTCACAGGGATCAGGATCCTTGACGGGGCAGGAGAGAGAGAGAGAGAGAGAGAGAGAGAGAGAGAGAGAGAGAGAGAGAGAGAGAGAGAGAGAGAGAGAGAGAGAGAGAGAGAGAGAGAGAGAGAGAGAGAGAGAGAGAGAGAGATGACTTTTGTCTCCTCCACTCACGTGTTTCAGCACCCTGTATCTCAAAGGTGATTTTTCCTCACTGATCCTGGAGTAGTGAACGGTGTTACCTACTGAAGAGAGAAGAGGAGCTTTAACTTGTTGATGTTAATATTGACTGATCTTCTGTGAGAATATTTGTTGAGACATTATATATATATATATATATATATATATATATATATATATATATATATATATATATATATATATATATATATATATATATATATATATATATATATATATATATATATATATATATATATAAAAGAGCGATAAAAGATCACAGGAAAGTAGAAACACTGCAGCACGTTTGCTTTCGCCTGTATTCTCAACCTCTTGAGAGACAACTGAATAAAGACGAAAGCGAAAGATTCCAGAGTTTCCTCTTTTCCTGTGAGCTTTTATTAATATGTGTACTGTATATAATGAGAGACAGAGAGATGTTCTGTACTAAAAAATGTGGATGGTGTCTACTGTCAACCATAATGTTACTACAGAACAATTTATTTTACTTGTATTGTGAATTATTTAATGTGAATACCGATCATTTTTGACAACTAGACTTACTCTCATATAGAATTCATTAATTTCCGTGTATATGTAAGCGTACGTGCAGTTGAACGTGTTTATTTATATATGTGTGTCTGTATGTGTGTATGACCGAGTATATTTAAATAAAAAACACATTCCTAAGAATCTGTCTCGGATATTAATTTCTGAAAACAAAATAAAATAATAATTCATAAAAAAATTATATGGGAATTAATTTTGACGACTGGTGACGTAAGAACTAGTGAGCGTCCTTCTTCATTGGCTGAGCTAATTAACATTCCCCGAGAGATTTAATTAGTACTATTAGTGGTCTCTCTCCTGCACTTATCTCAATAGAAATTCTCTCTCTCTCTCTCTCTCTCTCTCTCTCTTTTGCCTGTCTATCTGTCTACCTCTCTGTCTTTCCGTCTAATCTATCAAAACACATAACATCCCCCTAAACATATCTACAGTATATATATATTTTTTTTTCATCGTCTCCAAATTATTAATGAACCTGTAAAAGAATAATCAGTCACGCAGAGTCAACACACACCTGGTGCTGATTCGTGCGGTGGGAACTAATAATCTGATAAGCATATTAATTAAGTCATTAAATTCTTTTCCCAGATTAGATTTTGTGTACATAAATTTCCATATTGATTTTATTTTTTTAATTTTTATTTTTTTTGAGGGGGAGGGAGGTGGGAGTGAGGGTTGAGCTTTCTTTTTTCTTTCTTTTATAGTCTTTATTCTTCTTTCTCTCTTTCTATCTCTGTAACTTTCTCTTTCTTTATATTTATCTTATTTTATTTTTGTCTTTTTTATATCCTTTATTATTCTTTATTTCTTTCTCACTTTCATTCTATTTTTATCTCTCTCTAATTTAATTTCTTTCTGTTTCTCTCTCATTATTCCCTCTAACTCTATCTGACTCATTTTTCTCTGCTTTCATATTTAATTCTCTTCTCATCTCTCTCTCTCCCTCTCTCTCTCTCTCTCCTAGTGTCATAATTTCTAACATTCCTTCTACCCTCAACTCACACACTCTCTTCTCTCTCTCCCTCTCTCCTATCGGCTCCATTGCCTCTATACATCACCATCTATAAATCTTTCTCGAGTATTCATTCCCACTTCACTTCCTGCGCCATCTCTCCACGATAAGGTATACACTCACTCACATCATTAACTCTCTGATCAAGTGTGTCTCTTTTCCTCCTCTAAGTCGGAAACTTTTATCACCTGTCTTGAAAAGGTTGGTATAATGTAGGTAAGGTTAATAGTAAACTTGATTTATTTACTACTGTTATGGTATATCCTGTTTGAGATTCGACCCATTGTATGTATGTATGTATGTATGTATGTATGTATGTATGTATGTATGTATGTATGTTAAATAATTACTATATCAAATGTATTCGTTTCTTATCTTCCACTTCAAAATTTAATAAAAAAAATGCTAAAGGTGAAAATCTACCTGGATGGGAAGATAACGAAATCACGTATATAAAAATAAAATAATTTGAGTTTTCATGAAGAGTTTGGTAAAGTTTTGTGGGTTTGGATCCTCTTGAATTTGGGGTTTGAAAGTGGCCGAGTCTATAATCTAAAGTTTTAAGCTCTTAAATCCCAAGTTCGAGACTGAAGGATACGATTCTAAGTGTGTTTATAAGGGTAAATGGGATCAAATACTTTATACTCTCATTAATATATGAAGGGACTTGGTTGTATATCTAGACATCAAAATTAAAAAAAAATGTGATGTTTTAAATGTAGTAAAATATAAATATGTGTTTTATGGTTATTTGCTCTTAATTAGGGTTTAATCTTAAGGAATAATCTTAAGAAATAAAGAGATTGACAGATTGAATGATTGAGAAAGATATAAATAAGAGAAATAGACAGAGACAGACAGAAAGTCAATGAAACAGAGTAGACAGAAGCAGATAGGTTAATGAAATATACAGGCAGAAGGAGACAGGTTAAATAGACAGCCACAGAAACAGACAGGATAAAGAAACAGACAGACAGAAACACAGAAGTCAAGGAAACCAACAGGGAAAAAGAGAGAAGAATTGGAGTGAGGACAATATGCAGATGTGGGATGATGCCTCAGTCAGTGGCACCTTGGCACCCACACCCTCCCTTCTCCTCCTCACTAACCTCCCCACCACAATTGTCGAGGACCGTCTTCCAGGCCCGTTTCCAGGAGTTATGGTGGTCAGAATGGGTCTGGAAGGACGGTGTGCGCTGGGGAGGTCGCCAGTATCTGCCCGCTGACTTATGGAAGTGTCGCGGATCAATGCATGACCCTAACATGACCCACCAATTCTATACTTCCACAGGACTGGTTGTTATATTGTTATTGTTACTATAATACCACAAATAATGTCAGCATGGTAAAACCTCTATTAAACGGACATATTGAGGTTTCATATATATAATGGATCTCGGTATAACGGATTACACTCTTCCATATATTGTAGTCCGTTAAATCGAAGTAGGTAGCAGGCAGCTATCAAACAGGGAGGTACTACCGCCTGGGGAGATATTGGAAGCATAATGTGTTGTCTAATGGTATCTGCCATATGGCATCACAAATATTGTGACCAAGTCCCAGGTTGATGATCTGACTTTCTGCCTCATTTACACACAATTGCAGGATCTCAAGTGTTTCTTTCATTACACAACACAACTTACAGTTCATAATTATAGAGCTACTCACTACTGATCTTGTTTCTTCTTTTTATTTATTTATTTACGGTTCTTTATTATTGTTATTGTTATTATTATTATTATTATTATTATTATTATTATTATTATTATTATTATTATTATTATTATATTATTATTATTATTATTATATCCCCCAGGCCCATTTGGACCAGTGACCTCCCCTGTGGGCTTTGGCACCCTTAAAAAACATCATATTTTGTTTTTATTTATTTATTTTAGAAGAAAAATATAATCATTTAAGGTTTAATGATCAACTTATGTCAGATAAATATGTTGATGATTCTGAATCGTTAATTAACAGAAGTGACATTTTTTTTCCAGCTTCAGTAGTTGTTTTGTGTGTGTGTGTGTGTGTGTGTGTGTGTGTGTGTGTGTGTGTGTGTGTGTGTGTGTGTGTGTGTGTGTGTTGTGTGTCCAATTAAAGTGAAATAATATCCTTACAGACTTCTACATCGTCAAGAAGCAACTAAAAAAAGTCACAGACGATTAATAAACAAACACAATAAAACAAACAAAACCTAAACACACAGAAAACTGAAGGACAGGCATTTGTTTGCACTTGTTTGTCGCCCCTCTTCAGGTGAAAGTCCCGGACCTTCACACAGTCGGAATAATGGACATGTAGATCTAACGTTTACAACAACTGAATCCAAATTGGGTAGAAAATCACTGCTATAAATTTAAGGTGTGCGTTTGTCTCCTCCCTTGAGCGCCAGTTCTTGAATTGGACTAACAAGACCGACTTAGAATCACACTATTACCAGCCACCAATTCTTTTTCTCCTCACGTACATAATAATATATTTATCTATTTACTCGAGTTATTCCATTTATCTTGTCTCTTTACTTATTCCCTATTTATTCATTATTAATATAGATTTTGTCATTATTATTCTACTAAAACAAATCAAATATTTTTATTATGATTTTAATTTCTCGTCCACATGATTATTTATTAACTTCCTTTCTTTCCCATTATTTTCCGGTGTCACTATCTACCATTAACTACCATTAACTACCCCATCCATTAAACCATTAGCCTGTAATTGCCTCCAGGATGATGCTATTAAATTATGACTTAATTTTTTTCTCATTAGTGTAAAAAACTTCATTGGCTTTTCATTAAGATCTCCATTAACTCTCGATACTTCATTATCACGGTGTCTCCTATTGTCTTCAATTATCCTCTGTTATCTCTTGCTTCCATTCTTCTCTGTTACTCCCATTATTCTCCCATTTTAGTCTATTATTCTTTTATTCATTTTCAACTTACCCTCAATTTTTACATTTTTTTTCAATTATCTTCCATTATTACTTTAGTTATCTATTTTATTTCTCTCTATTATAACATGTTTGTTTTACCATTACCATTACCATTATCCCATGTTATCACGACCTTTATTTCCCTTAGAATATTATTGTTGGCTTTTTAAATATATCTATATCTTTCAAAAGTTATGTGTCTTCTCTATGTCTCCTGTTATCAGATTTTCCTCTTATTCCTCTTATTATTCACCTTCATATACTGTTACGTAAAGCCATTATATTCACAAACAGTTCAATTATCTTCCTTTCATATTATTAAATCTGATTTTTTTTTAAATATTTATTGTAAAGGGAAAAAACTATCGAATCTATTGTTAAATCTGATTTTTTTCCCGGCATTAATGTAAAAAAAAAAGCACTCATCGAATTTTAATAGTCGCCATCTTTTCTTTCCAAATAATATCGTTCAAAATATTTATAAAACCAACTTCAGATTCTACTTTTAACGTTTCTATTATCTTCTATTCATTTTATATATTATCCAAATATTCCTGTACTAAAAACATTATTGCAATTTACGTTAACATTAATCTATATTTATTCTAGATAAACATGATGTAGATATGTGTTTAATATACGTATTTATATTATCCTATGTAGCTTGGTTAGGTTAGGTTAATACAGGTTGCTATGTTTGGATAGGTTAGGTTAGATTAGTATAGGTCAGGTGGGTTAGGTTAGGTTAGGTTAGCGTGTTGTTCCTCTCACCTCTTCCCCCAAACTTCCATAAATTTTCTTCCTGCCTTAATGTACCAACATCAGCAGTTTCCTCTTTTTTTCTGGACGTGCTTGGTAGCCGACCCTCCCTCCAGTATATAATAGTTTTTATAATGGTGAGAGAGAGAGAGAGAGAGAGAGAGAGAGAGAGAGAGAGAGAGAGTGAGAGAGAGAGATGGATGGATGGATGGATACATATACTTGGTCATACATTCATAATTTAAAGAGTCAGTGTTTGGAATATACGAAATAATTTATTGCAACATAACATGAGGCGATAAAATGTTGCAGCCCGCGTATCATAACAGCGAAGATACTAATTAGTAACACACACACACACACACACACATATTAATAATAATAATATTATTGTAATTAACAATAATGGTTGCTTTTCGTGTAACGAGGATGGCCGGCCCAAGGGCCACCTAGGCGTGAATTTGTTTAAGTTGTAGAAGCTGTCGCCAACACAACAACCACACCCTGAGTTAATGAGCTGCATGACCCAGTGTCAAGGAATGGTCCGAGAAGACCGGACAACTCGCCAACTGCACTGGCTAACCATTACTCAAGAATACGATCTGAAAATCGATTAACATCCAGGTTCCCAATTACAGCTTAAGAAGACAGAGGCAAATGGCGTAAAGAAACTTGCCCATAATTTCACTCAGTCCGGGAATCGAACTCGGTTCCACTTGGTTGCGAGGCGAGCATGCTGACCATTACACACACACACACACACACACACACACACACACACACACACACACACACACACACAAACACACACACACACACCCTTCAGTAAAAATGCTTGAAAAATTAGAAGCCAAATAATGACCTTCATCCAGTCCAAATTAGTCGGTGCGTGATACACAGAGCTGCACCAGCAACATCCTATACACACACACACACACCTATCTCTTTTTATTGCATCGAAGTTGACGAAGTAATTTCATGCGAGTCTTGTTCTGACTTTTATGAAGATCTGCAGTGTTGCTGTTAGAAAATGAGACTCAGGTCCAGTTTTTTCTCCTCATTACTAACCAGGCAAAACAGATGACCATTTTGGACCCTGTTGCATAGTGTGTGTTGTGTCTTCAGTGTGTGTGTGTGTGTGTGTGTGTGTGTGTGTGTGTGTGTGTGTGTGTGTGTGTGTGTGTGTGTGTGTGTGTGTGTGTGTGTGCGGTTAAATATATATTCATTACCCTGACAAACTTTATATTAACTTTATTTCTTTCTACACATTACTATTCAGGTGTTTATGTCAACAATCAATTCACACAATGTTTCTAGAACTTCAAAAAACCCTCTTATCTTAACTTACTCGAAATTCAAACTCAATCATACTCTCTGAAAAAGAAAATCCCTTTTATAGAGTCTTCAACAAAATACCTATAAAGTTTCCCTCCCACATAAAAAACCTCCAGTTTAAAAATGACATAACTACCACCCTAATTAAGTTTGGGGAAGACCAGGATTGTAAAAGTTGACAGAGTTGCAGTGATTGAAGGCTTGCAATATGTGCATCAGAATGGCTTGGCAATCCTCTGGTCTGGACTCAAGAGGGTTTCCTGTCGAGTATAATTAATATTCAAAGCCCTATTAGCAAGTTCCCTCAATACGGCTTTAGGAATTATTATTGATCACGTGATGGGTTTAGTTATGAGATGGGAGACTCGTTTGTTATTGTTGTTGATGTTGTTGTTATTGTTGATGTTGTGGTTGTTGATGTTGTTGTTATTGTTGATGTTGTGGATGTTGTTGTTGTTGCTGTTGTTGTTGTTGTTGCTGTTATTGTTGATGTTGTGGTTGTTGATGTTGTTGTTATTGTTGATGTTGTGGTTGTTGTTGTTGCTGTTATTGTTGATGTTGTGGTTGTTGTTGTTGTTGTTGTTGTTGTTGTTGTTGTTGTTGTTGTTGATGTTGTGGTTGTTGACATTAATTTAATTCGTCATTATTATCATTATTCATTGCAGGTAACAGAGGACATCCTTTCGTCGAGTACGTATCAAAGAGTTTCACTTCTGGTAAATGACATATTTTTCATGTGGACGTTTTGTAATTACCTTTATGTAAACCTTCCTAAAAAGCCAAATTCGTGTAAACAACAAATGGTTTTGTTGTCCCTTTTGAAATTTAACTTTTTTATATATCTTTGAAGTCATATAATTCATGTAAAAATATTTAAATCTTCAATGTATTTGATTCAATATAATTTTTATTTATTTATTTAATCATATAATTGTTTTATTATATACAATTGAAGTTTTTTTTTCACTTTTCAACAACATTTTATCATAGAACGAAGCATCATTAAGCATTGTGTAAATGAATTAGTTGTATATTACTCTAAAATAATACAAGGAGTCGAGTATAAATGTTGAGAGACGACTAGACTTGGTAAATTAAAATAAAAAAATAAAACCTAATATTATAACCCAAAACAAAAATAAAATAAATACGAAATATAAGGAAATTCACATAAGACAGTCTAGAACCTTTCAGTATCAGAGTAACCCCCCTCCCCCATACTTCGAAAATTATCCACCAGTCAGATCAGGAGAGAAGAAAATCAAACTATCTAAAAAAAAATAAAAAAATAAAAAATAATAATAATGATTCCAGTTTTTTTGTGGCTTCAGGTTATGTGGTTAAGAATTTCCATATAGATTGTGATTGACTCGTTCCAACCAGTCCAAATTTTGATTCCTATGAGTAAACAAAACTTAATAAGGTACATATTAGCTACTCAAGAGAGAGAGAGGAGAGAGAGAGAGAGAGAGAGAGAGAGAGAGAGAGAGAGAGAGAGAGAGAGTTAATCTGTGTGCAAATACTGACGGAGGCTATAACCTCTCCATCAGAAGGCTTAAATAAATAACCACACCATTCTCTCTCTCTCTCTCTCTCTCTCTCTCTCTCTCTCTCTCTCTCTCTATGTGTCTGTCTCTGTATATATATCTCCCTCTTTACCTATATTTTTATTTATCCCTTTCTCTCTTTTAATTCGTAACCAAATAAAAAATATATAATCAGAATTATCTGTTTTGGTGTTATTATATTCGTAAATAACATAATATAAACAAAATAGGGAAAATAAATGTAATCTCTGTTATTTAATTATCTTACCTTCATAATATTTGGAAATAAATTCAATGAAGAAGCCAAATGTAATTACGAGTTAGATTTACACAGGTAATTACTTTTTAATTTTCGTCATTTTTTTAATCTGGTATTTAAATTTAATCTCTTAAGTAGATATAATTCATTAACCTCTACCATCTTCATTAGTGTTATTCGATTACATTAATTCGATATAATTTGCCTTATACCAAAAATCTAACTAATCTTTATTATTTTTATTATTCTTATATTTAAAGGTAATTCTAGAGATATAAAAAATGAAGAGAAACTGATGGATTGTATTTTCTAGTTTCCATGTGTTTACCATTAAGAATAAACTCCTAAAATATGTAAAGAAAAAGGGTAAATAAAGCGTAAATAGAGTAGACGAAAAAATCCAAAAGAAACGGTAGACGAAGAAACGCATTTGAACCTATTCTTTCGTTTTTGGTTGAGACAGAATTTTCCAAAGAGTTAATCAATGCCGTGAAGGAGACGACCAAAATTTCCGTCGTTTTTTTTTTCCTTTTCCGGGATTGGTGGAGTAGATGTATTTAATTTCCGCCCCATCTACTGTTGTGGGGGGGAGGAGGAGAGGTGGGGAGAAAGGTGGAGAGGGAAAAGGTAGGGGAGGTAGGAAGACAGGAGGAGAAAGGGAAGAGGGGATGAGAGAGGGAGGAAAAGTAGGGATTAGAGGAAGAGAGAAGAGGGGTAAGGGGGAGACAAGGAGTGGAGATATAGATAGGAAATGAAAAATGGATGGGAGATAAAGAGAACAGATATGCAAGAGTGAGGAGACAGAGAGATGAGAGAGAGAGAGAGAGAGAGAGAGAGAGAGAGAGAGAGAGAGAGAGAGAGAGAGAGAGAGAGAGAGAGAGAGAGAGAGAGAGAGAGAGAGAGAGAGAGAGAGAGAGAGAGAGAGAGAGAGAGAGAGGATGAAAAAGAAAGGAGAGATAGAAAAGGATGAGAAAGAAAGAAAGAAAGAAAGAAAGAAAGAAAGAAAGAAAGAAAGAGATTGAAAAGGAGAGAAGAATTGAAAAAAATGACAAAGAAAAGTAAAATAAAGGGGAATAAAGAGATAGAGAAGGATATCAAACCAAGAAGTCGAATAATTAACTATCTCAGACTCATCCACAGCTTACCTACACCATCCCCCCAAAACAAGATGACTGTATGAGTTTTATTAATATATTACTATTGAGTTTGTTTATAGTCGTGTCACCCGTGAAGCTCAGTGTACAGTCAACCCCAGAAGCTCAAGACTCTGGAATGAGGCTCAAGAGACCATCGATACAAACAGCAGTGGACCCAACGCATTCCCCTAGGGCATACCACCTGTGACTTGCTTTACGCCAGGGATAATCATTGAATATTACTTATTGAATATAATTACTTTGATTGATATTTGTTAAGAAAAACATTATTTTAAATTCTTTCTACATGCAATTGTTATATGCTAATACTTAAAATTAATATATCCCGGTGCATTAATTTCAAGTTTTTAATATAAAAAAGTGGTCGTTGTACATATATGAAAATTATATTTATTAACGCATGAAATTAATTATTTCAATATGCATGACTAAAAATTATACAGTATATATATGACAAAAAATACTGACAATTGTTAATACATAAACAGGTATACACTTAGAATACATAAACATACCATTACATACACAGTACATGAAGAAAACCAAACTATAGCGTCCAACGGGAATGGGTTGTTAGCTGTATAAAGAGTTTTTCATGTAAATCAAAGTCAGTGGATGAATCTCTTAAGCCAGTCGACTCGAAACGGTTCATTTAAGTGAAATATTATTCTGCCTCAATCTTTTATACTCTGAGATATAGTTTGTGTCTGTTTGTCTCTGTGTCGTCTTCGCTGTTTCTCTTGTGTGTGTAAGGTGTCTCTGTACGTGTTCGTGTGTGTGTGTGTTTGTGAGGTTATTCTTTGTCTGTCTGTCTGTTTCTTTACACAGGGTATCGCGTAGACAGAGAAGTGGAGAAAGAACGAAAGAGAAAAAGGGATATACAGATAGAAGGAAGAAAACAAGAGAAGTAAAGAGAGAAAGAAAGAAAACTAAAAATAAATTAAAAAAAGATGAGGAAGAGAAAGAAAATACAAAAAGTAAGGAGAGAAAAGAGAGAAGAAAAATAATTTGGAGAGAGAGAGAGAGAGAGAGAGAGAGAGAGAGAGAGAGAGAGAGAGAGAGAGAGAGAGAGAGAGAGAGAGAGAGAGAGAGAGAGAGAGAGAGAGAGAGAGAGAGAGAGAGAGAGAGAGAGAGAGCGAAAAAATAAAAAAATACAGTGAGAAAAAAAGACAGAGAGAGAGTGGCACTACTTCCGGCCAGTGATCTTATGGCACCTCGCCACATTAAGCTCAACCAAACAAATGGCAATACAGGGAACGAGTGCCCCAAACTACTCAGGAGAGAGAGAGAGAGAAAGAGAGAGAGAGAGAGAGAGAGAGGTAGAGAGAGAGAGAGAGAGAGAGAGAGAAGGGCAGGAGGAGACTGTGGCGAATGAAAAAGAGAGAGAGAAAATAGAGAAAAAGTGTGAATTCATATTGCATTATTATTCTACTTTCTTTCTTTTCGTTTCCTTGGTTTTATTGCTCTCTTTCTCTCTCTCTCTTTCTCTCCTTCACCCCTCTCTCTCTCTCTCTCATCTCTCCTTACCTCCCAATCTATCTCTCTGTCGCCACGCATTGCCTCTCATTTCCTCTAACTCCCTGTCTCTTCCGCCCTTCTCTCTCACTCCCTACTGTCTCTCTCTCTCTCCCCCTCAATTTTTCCCTTTCATGGTTCCCTATTTTCTTTTTTCTTCCTCTTATGTTTAGTCTCCTATCTTACTCTCCCTCTCACCCTTCCCCTCCCTCTCCCCTATTCTTCCTTTCTCAGTCTCCCATATTCTCTCTCTCTCTCACTCTCTTCCTCCCTCTTTCTTTCTTTCTTTCTCTCTCAAACCCTCACACTCTCTTCCAATCCCTCTATTACCTCTCACCCTTCTCCCACAATCCTTCCCTCTCCCTCTTTCTCTATTCCTTTTCCCTCACTTCCCTAGTCCTTCTGTACACACCTCTCTCTACTAACATTCACTCCTCGCTGCTTATCATCTAACAATATCATTCAACACAATCAACCAAACACACAAAGACACAACCATACCACCAAACACCTCATCCAAAGAGAGAGAGAGAGAGAGAGAGAGAGAGAGAGAGAGAGAGAGAGAGAGAGAGAGAGAGAGAGAGAGAGAGAGAGAGAGAGAGAGAGAGAGAGAGAGAGAGAGACTCTGAATAGCTCAAGACGACCACCAAATGAAGCCTTTTGTATTCTCGTGGGGGTAAGATGCACCGTAAAGAAACATGAGCAGAGTGAGGCTTCATCTGCGGCTGCTTTCTCGCCTTTCATGAACCACTGATGAGGGATGCTGAATAGGGCTTCGGTATGAGTCTCGAGAGGAATGAAGCATCATTTTTCAGGTTTAGACAGACAGAAGCTTCGTTTAAGGATTGAAGAATCCTTAAGAGGTTCAGATAACAGCTTCACGTGGAATGACTAGAAAATAATGAAGATTCACCAAGAGTTTCGCAAGGCTGAAGGATTCAATTTGAGATTTAAAAAGCAGCGAAACTTTGACTCAATGTAACATGAACCTATTTTGCCAACCAGCTATTCATAGATTCTCTCATCGTACAGTACCTGGTCTCAGAAACTAATGGCCACTAATCCTCCCAACAAACAAACACTTGATCCATCATACTAGAAATTTTCCCGAGTCTTTACTTTTACCTAAGATGATATAACACGATGCATTATAAGGCTCTGGTGAGACTTAGTGAGTAATGAAATGTTCTTACTAGTGGACGCTAAAGACATCATATTGTATGTATAACTTGTATATATATATATGAGTACTTAAAGATATTTGCTTATGAATACAGCAATATTTGTTCACAGACACACACACACACACACCTTAACCCCCCCACACACTCCACCGCCTTCCCCCCACACACACCGCCTTCCCCCACACACTCCACCGCCTTCCCCACACACCACCGCCTTCCCACACACTCCACCGCTTCTGCCACCCACCGTTCCCCACACACACTCTACCCCACACACTTACCGCTCTCATACACTGCACCGCCTTCCCCCACACACACCCCACCCCCACACACTCAACCCCACACACTCTACCGCCCCCCATACACTCCACCGCCTTCCCACACAGAGGCCTGACACTCTCCTACACACAATCACCTATCAGACTGTCACATAGGTAGGAGAGTAATGGTGATGGTTGTTAGCTGACGGTGTAGCAGTATTATTATTGGTGGACGGTGCTTGGTCAACACGGCTGTTATTGCCATCGTTAAGCCGGACCATTGCCTACCTTAACTACCATCCAGTCACCCAGCGCTTGTTAGACGAACACCGCCCTTATGCTCATGTTACGGTGAGTCGCCGAGGTCATGGCCTTGGTGATAGATAGATAGATAGATAGATAGATAGATAGATAGATAGATAGATAGATAGATAGATAATTGTTTTCTTTCCACCATTATCGTTATTATTATTATTATTATTATTATTATTATTATTATTATTATTATTATTATTATTATTATTATTATTATTATTCATTTATCTAGTCATTTATATTTCAAGATCATGAATATCAATGATAAAACTAACTAACAAAATACGCGTTTCAAACTATATATATATATATATATATATATATATATATATATATATATATATATATATATATATATATATATATATATATATATATATATATATATATATATATATATATATATATATATAACATTGTCATATATATATCTCTAACTTAACCCAACTAAAATTAAACGTAACGTAACACGGCAGAATATCTAGTCATATGTCTTGACAGATGTGTACAAACACCTGTCCTCACTAACATCTCCAGCACACACACACCTGACTCACCGTTTAGATCTGATACGTCTCTGGTCATTTCAGGAGAGTGGGTCATATGTTTGTTGATATCGGATGTATGTTGTACTATCTTAACTACTAAGTAAATATGTGTTCCTGTGGGTAAATAAGTGTCCTGTTAAGTAAATTAGGGGTGCCATAAGTAGTTAAAGTGCTCCAGTAGTTATGCAAGTGCTTTATGAAAGAAAGGTAAGTTAATAACACCTGTGGCAGTATTGAGTTACACAACGTCACTTTCACCTTAACACCTTCCTTCCCCGTCACTCCTGTCTCAACACAAACAGAGAGACAGACAGACAGATAGATAGACAGACTAACAGACAGATAAACAGACATATATAGATATAAATACGATAAAATAAACACATTAAAAAACAAATAATTTATTCACTCCAACACTCTGGCTACCCGGAAGCTCTTCATTCCGTTACTAATATTATGGCATTCAGGAGTAATTTTATTATTTTGCATTAACAACGCTAAGGGACAGACAGACAGACAGACAGACAGTGTAGCAGACATAACAAGATACAAAATAAACAACCTGGACTCGCCATCTCCATACGGCTCAGCAGCCCACAAGTCACACACGGTCTTAATTAGAAAACTTACCTTTCTGTGCGTTAATTGTACCTGGGAGGCCCTTAATGAAGGCTTCCTGGGGCGGCTGTCACCTGCTGCAGACATCAGAGTGACCAGTCTTAGTTAACATCCACATTATGACCTTGAAGTAAGAGATACTGACTCATGTGTCACTCATAGGGAATTACTCATTGTTATTCATTACTCATTACGTTAGGTGAGTAAATCATCCATTGTGAGTTACATACGCCACTCACGCCCCCATTCTGAGTTACATACGACACTCACGCCCCTATTGTGAGTTACATACGACACTCACGCCCCCATTGTGAGTTACATACGACACTCACGCCCCTATTGTGAGTTACATACGACACTCACGCCCCTATTGTGAGTTACATGATACACTGTTGACGGAGGAGAATGGAAATATCGTCAAAGGCGGATCAACCTATGAGAAAAACTTGGTTCGTTTAGTTACTGTTAAAATAAAGTCCCTCGGGCTGACTAACACGAATACAATCGTGTGTAATGAAGTTTCACCGACTGTTATATTTTATTCCTTTTAGTAAAATTTTCTGAAGGAGAATTTATATTCAGTAGAAATGTCAGAAATGAGCCGTTAAAGAGACATGACCCTCCACCCCCCTATACGGACTGCTTTGATTGCACTAAGTGGGCCTTGAGGTGGCCAGAAAGAGGATTCCCTATAGTCGCACATCATGTCTTACGTTGAAGGTGAAACAACTAACGTATTGGTTCCTGCTCGTAAGGTGACTTCACTTGTCCATGAGTTACTTGTCTTAATGCATGACAAACCTCTCGTAGCTCATCCTGGCGGATCACTTACCAGGATCACCAACCCAACCCAAGCTGAACCTGGTCAGTGATTCTTGGTGCCATCAGTCCACCACTTTGAATGTCACCAGTCCTCGCTCACCAGAATCACCAACAATCCCATCTGTTTTTTTATGTTACAACAATATACTGTCCCACATTAATGGTGTATGTGTCATGATCAGAGATGATGCTTCTCTCGTCAGGTAAATTATAACAGATAAACAGGCAATAAACTCGGTGATTGGACACTAATATGGCCGGCCAGACTATTGATTTAGTCTCAGAATCCTCGGCACAACGCCACCACCACAACACACCACACTCCATAAAGTTAATACATTAGTTTATCGTCTCTTACACTTTGCTTGACGATAAATAAAGCGGTAGATTTATACAGTGTGGCCAACTGTTTCAGCCTTACATTGTCCACTGCAGAACAGGTATTATTCACTCCACGTTAAAAGCCTCCATAACTACATCAATTAATCTTTGTAGACGTTGCCGGACCAGGTAATGAGTCAAATTATATCATTGTGGTCCCCGGCTACTGTGTGTACCTCACGTCTCACGCTCCGATACTCCCGGGGGTCACACCTCACGGAAAGAGTGGATTGACAACGCTGAGGGTACTAGTCGCAAATGTCCCCAACTGTGTGTGTGTATATATATATATATATATATATAAACAAATGTAGATAGAAAGATTGGAGAGAGAGAGAGAGAGAGAGAGAGAGAGAGAGAGAGAGAGAGAGAGAGAGAGAGAGAGAGAGAGAGAGAGAGAGAGAGATATTCACCATTGACCCGCAGTAAACACTATATTAACAGGGAAGAGAGATGGTCGATACTCTCAAAAGAACATTACCAGACGACCATCCTTAAGCACTGCCATTTACTATAGGTTTCATTTTATGATTGTAAGGCAATATAATTCCCACATGTAGGAGACAGAAATAACCCATTACTTATCATCAACTGAGGTAAACAATTTTAAATTAAAAGTTTGTTTGTTTACGATTCATAAGTGCGACCAAAAAAAAAAAATAAGTTGCTACTTTATGGGAAATCCTAAAAATAAAATAAAATACAATATTATTTTAGTGCTTAAACAAGAAACATTAAATACAGTAATTTATTTACTTTAAATAACTACAAATGTGCTTCAGGCTCAGTACCGCCATGTTTACTCGAGTAGATCAAACAGCAACAGGGAATCAGGGGAATATATCTTTCACCAAGTTTACATCACCACTGTTGAACCACTGAGGGGGAAACCAGGGTACAGTAGCTGACCCTCCTCCCTCTCCTTCCATCTCCTCCTCCTCCTCCCTCCTCCTCCTCCTCCTCCTCCTCCTCCTCCTCCTCCTCCTCCTCCTCCTCCTCCCTCCCCCTCCTCCTCCCTCCTCCCTCCTCCTCCTCCTCCCTCCCTCCTCCCTCCCTCCTCCCTCCCTCCTCCCTCCTCCTCTTCCCTCCTCCTCCCTCCTCCTCCTCCTCCCTCCCTCCCCCTCCCTCCCTCCTCTCCATCTCCTCCTCCTCCCTCCCTCCCTCCCTCCTCCCTCCCTCCCTCCTCCCTCTCCTCTTCCTCCTTCCTTCCCTCTCTCCTCTCACCATTAAACCTCTACACTATAACTATACCATCAAGCCTCTAACATATACACCCAACTTCTACTTACATTCTCCTTAATCAAACAAATATCCCTTATGGCCTCAAGCTCATTAAAGGGCAACATAGCACTTTACTCTCACAATATCGCGCGGGAAATACAGCCAAATATCACCCTTAGAGACGACACAAGTAAGGGTCATTTTCCTTATGTCTGTGAGCTCCCGGTGTGTCTCCTGGGCGTGCAGATGGAATGGGGAGTTTTGGTGATGAAGTGCCCTTTAACTCTCCCGTATAGTGGGTTTAATAGGACCAGTTTGGTTAATCGATACGACTAAGGTGGAGGAGGGGGCGGAGAGCAGAGAGCAATGCACTTATGAGGTGTGGGTGAGTGTGTGATGAGTCAAGAGAGAGAGAGAGAGAGAGAGAGAGAGAGATGAATGTGAACACTCCATCGTAAATCAAGTGAAAAAAAAATCTCCCACGGTGTCATTGAAGAAGACAACACCATTTATAAAAATCTCATAACAAAACACTGACGTATGACTCAGTTCATTTATGTTCAATTTACATTTTGCTTTTTTATACATTAAATATTATATTATTCCAGTTCAGTAACTTTTAACTAACTCCAGTGATGACGAGAAAATTAGTTGATGTATGAATTGTAATTGATTACCTTCATTACCTGTATAAATCACCTGGATGGTTATTTTAAGGATTGAGAATGACTAAAACTCGTTCACCTTAGGCCGTGACAACACCTTCAGGACCTTTGATTATTATCGATGAATTTGTCAATGTTGTTTGGTTATGTTGTGATATTATTACCAATAGTACATACATACATACATACATACATACATACACACATACATACATACATACATACATACCCTTGTACATTACATCAATATATTACTCACTTATTCATTTACTGTTTATACTCAATCACACGGGGATACGTACACACACACACACACACACACACACACACACACACACACACACACACACACACACACACACACACACACACACACACACACACACAGTGACAAGATCAATGAGCAACATGGGTTTATTCAGCACGACTCTAAACAGGTCCCTTAACAGATACCAGATGTGACATTATAAATGAGCTTTCGGCAGGCGCGTTATCAAACGAGCTATCAAACGAGCTATCAATCGAGCCGATGAACGAGTTATTAAACGAGCCAATGAACGATTTATTAAACGAGTTATCAAACGAGCTATCAAACGAGCTATCAAACGAGTTATTAAACGAGCCAATGAACGATTTATTAAACGAGTTATCAAACGAGTTATCAAACGAGCTATCAAACGAGCTATCAAACGAGCTATCAAACGAGTTATTAAACGAGTTATTAAACGAGCCAATAAACGAGTTATTAAACGACTTTACGAGTTATTACACGACTCCATTGTCCTATGATGCGTCATTGCTAATTATTGACTGAATGGGACAAAATTACCACTGCTTACTGTATAGTTTTCGAGTGGTGATTTATTTTACTGTTTATGTAAGTTTAGTGATACACACACATGTATACATACCCACACATAAACACACACTTACACATACACACACTTATTTGGTTATATCCACACATACACACACACCCATAACCAAATCTAACCTAAGTAGATACACACACAAAGGGACAAACGTTCACTATATTTAAATTTGTGTATGTTTAGGTGTGTGTTTATATACATACATATCAACTTGTATACGAAGTGATCAATCTATTCATTAACATAACATAACATAACGAAAAAACAACCATAACACCTAACCTAACCTAACCTACTTAATAATCGTATTGAAAACAACAACAATATTCCTAATTCAAAGCTTTATATTTCGATAAGCAAATAATTACCAATATATGACCAATAAAACACAATACACGTTTTCCCTAACAACCTGACTATTGTAAATTAATTGACTCATGACAAATTGCAGTCCAGTGTGCATTAATGACCTCCATTGAAAATTGCAATAAACATGTCGTATTTATTCCACTAAACCAATGTCACAAAAAAAAATAATAATTTACCTAATTTTCCTCCCAAATCATAATACATCAGGGTATATGACTGTGTTCTAGGTTAGGTTAGGTTAGGTTAGGTAAGGTTAGGTTAGGTTAAGTTAGGTCAGGTTAGGCTAGATAGGTTAAGTCTATGTTATGCTAAAATGGAACTTATAAACAGTGGTAAATTTCGGCTACCTGGAACTAATAGATTATAGGTCAAAGGTGAACTAGATAGGTTTTGTCAAAGGAAATAGGTTATTTGAGATGGGAGAAGAGGTGTCTGGGTATAGGAAAGAGGATTACTAGAAAAGGTGAAAGAGGATTAGTAAATTGAGGAGAAGGAGGGAAGAGAATGAATAATAATACGAAAAACGGGAAGAGTAGACGACAAAAGAATGGGGGGTAGAGTAAATAGTAGACAGAAAAAGAAGAGGAATAGAATAGGGGAGGAGAGGAAGAATAGGAAAGAAAGGGGAGATGGAGAAGAGAATGATGAAAAGTAAATAGATAAGAGAATGAGGAAAAGGAGAGGGGAATGGGGAGACAGCCATAAGATTGAAAGGGAAAAGCAGAGAATGAGAAGGAGAATAAGAAGAGGGGGGATAAGGAGGAGAAGCAGGAAAGGAGGATCCTTAAAACAACACCTGGAAAACTTGAAAACTTGACCCGTATATAAAAATGGGAGGAGCTACCAGGCTTTGCTTTTAAGGTTATTACACACAACTGTCTCCCGTGGTCTCTCTCTCTCTCTTTTCGTCAGCTAAAGCATATCACCTGAAGATTACACCCTTACATTATTTCCCCTGATTAAACACCTCAATACTACCTGGGGGTTAGTTAGGGGTAAATTAGGTTGGGTTAAGTTATGTTAGGTCAGCTTAAGTTAGGTTAGCATTAGGGTGGTTAATCTTATGGTGAATCACACCACCACCACCACCACCACCACCACGACCACCACCACCACCACCACCACCACTACTACCACCACCACCACCACCACCACCACGACCACCACCACCACTACCACCACGACCACTACCACCACCACCATCACCACCACCACCACGACTACACACTACCACCACCACCACCACCACCACGCCCACTACTACCACCACCACCACCACCACCATCACTACCACCACCACCACCACCACTGCTACCACCACGACCACTACCACCACCATCACCACTAGCACCACCGCCACCCAGCCGTCTTTAACATCAAACTCTTTAACTTTTATGAGCGGGTGTGCAAACTTTAAAAGGGAAGAGATAAGAACACATCAGGCCACCAGCCCCCGTCACTGGCTTTTGTTGTAAATGGTGTATTTCCCTTCAGTGCGCAAACCCTTTATGCGTATGCAAATCTCCAGGCAAATGTATGCGCATTAGTATAACTCTGTCAGGAGGTAAAAACTCCAGCTTGTGTGTGTGTGTGTGTGTGTGTGTGTGTGTGTGTGTATGGCTTCCCCGGGTCTCTAACAGCCACCATCACCAAAGGATTCCCAAACGTTCCTAACAATGATTTTTCTAAACCATGAACTGAGGATAAGAGAAATTACTTAGTGGTTAGGTAGGAGGAGGAGGAGGAGGTAGAGTCTCAGTGCGATTTAGAAGCCATTTTGACTTCCCTCTTTTGTGTCACATCTTCAGTCAGCCGGGTAGACGTGTGATCTGTTTTCCTTAGTTGCTGACGAAAAATAACTTAGGAATGTTTTAGTTTCTTGAGTCAGAGTAAGAAAATGATGTCTTGGTTTTCGTGAGAGATGTGTGGTGAGTGTGTGTGGTGAGTGTGTGTGGTGAGTGTGTGTGGTGAGTGTGTGTGGTGAGTGTGTGTGGTGAGTGTGTGTGGTGAGTGTGTGTGGTGAGTGTGTGTGGTGAGTGTGTGCTGAGTGTGTGGTGTACTGGGTGTGCACTGAGTGTGTAATGGGTGAAGGCACATGTATCAGAGGAACAGATGTATATACACAGTAAATATACACTAAACTTGTTACAGAAAACCATATAAAATTATCCAAAGCGTTAATTGTTACTTTACATCAATCTTCAGCCCAAGTTCCTTCTATTCTCCTATCTGAAGCTGTAAGGAACAAGTAACACACATCGTTTTTCTATGGGTTGGTTAGCCGTTCAGAGACTCGGTTCAACACTTAGCAGTCGCAGGCGTGTAGAGAAACATCTGTTTGTGATTATACAGAAGAAAAAGTTCAATGGTATATTTGGAGACGCTTTGGAGACCCTCAGTTATCTTTGTAGACGCTGATCTCCTATGACACTGTAGACGCTGATCTCCTATGACAATGTAAGCTATATCATCCTAAATACAGCAATAATGTGTCTGGCCCTTAACGTGAAAAACAAGTACTGTTTATAACCCATTTTCTATTCGGTTTAAGGGTCAACTAAATCCTTTACACCCCACTCATGCCTTCGCCAAATCCTCAGTCCACGACCTCAATTTGACTGCATCAGTTCTCCGAGAAAGCCCCCCCCCCCTTCTTCCCCCCCACCCCACCCCCTCCCCCCAAAAAGAGGAAAGAAAGTTATCAAACGCGGTGTAAATCCTCACAAAATCCAACAACGACGTAACGAAATGGACCATCTTCCTGCATTCACAGCCGGTCCTCCGTTAGCGGTGGTCGGTAATAGCGATCAGATATTTTCTGTATCGGGTGAGTGGTGAGGCGAGGAAAGTGGGGTGGGAGGAGGAGGGAGGGAGGGGGAGAGGTAAGTGGTGGGAGGGAGGTTGTTGAGGGAGGGGAGGGAGGAGGGAGGGAGGGAGGGAGGGAGAGAGTGGTGGGGAGGGGGGAGGAATAGTGTTTAACTCCATGGACCCCACATTCAAATTCTCCATCAAGCGTGAAATGGAGGATCACTACCAATCCCGCGGCGACCCCAAACAGGACCGTAGTCTATATCCCCGCTGGATCCAACACAATTGCTTTACTTGTGTTCAAGATTTAGCTACTCGACCCAAGCATGTTCGCACGTGTTTCTCGTGTACCGATTGCTCGCTCTGTGTGTGTGTGTGTGTGTGTGTGTGTGTGTGTGTGTGTGTGTGTGTGTGTGTGTGTGTGTGTGTGTGTGCGTGTTTTATAGCTTGTGTTTTGTGTTTTATTTTATAGTTAAATATTTATAAACAAAATACATCTTTACATGAGAATAAAAAAAATATATGTTGATCATACGGATAATTCAGCTTATGTGTAGTGTTTTTATAAGAGAATCACGTATCAGAAACTACTACTACTACTACTACTACCAATAATAATAATAATACTAATAAAAGAGAAGAGCAACAACATTCAGGCAGTCATTGTAAACAAACCATTTCATGTCTCACCTCTTGACACCCATGGATACACTGAACCAATCGAACGACCATGAAAATTCATCTCACTGAATATTTGGGTCAGCTGGGAGGGATGGGAGAGAGAGAGAGAGAGAGAGAGAGAGAGAGAGAGAGAGAGAGAGAGAGAGAGAGAGAGAGAGAGAGAGAGAGAGAGAGAGAGAGAGAGAGAGAGAGAGAGAGAGAGAGAGAGAGACGAGCGAATCAACATCAGTACATTCCACCAGACCCATAACAACCATAAACTAAATAATCTCGTATCTAAATAAACTAACTTGACCCTTAACTCATATAGGCACATATACCCCTCTATCCTGGAATCAAAACAATTATCTCACCTGAAAAAAAAAAATCAGAATCCAAAAGAAAATTAAAAATACCGTCACTCCCACACACACCCCCACATAAACACACCAACATAGCGACAGTGTATATATATATAAATAAATTCCCACAGAGATATACATCGTTGAAGTGGATGGAAATTTAATATAGTTTTGGGTTCTATATATAACTCTTCCCCAGACAGTATATAACTTGGTTCTTATCTACGACACTTGGTATATTGTTATATTCAACTGGGAACTCACAATAGCTGTATATTGTATGTGACCAACGGGGCAGTGTGTTGTGACGGTGGTGTGGGGAGTATAACGGTGGTGTGGGGAGTATAACGGTGGTGTGGGGAGTGGGGAGTATAACATAAGTGGGGAGAGTATAACGGTAGTGTGGGGAGTATACCGGTGGGGTGTGGGGAGTATAACAGTGTTGTGGGGAGTATACCGGTGGTGTGGGGAGTATAACGGTGGTGTGTGGGAGTATAACGGTGGTGTGTGTGGGGGAGTATAACACCGTATTGTCACAGCACTCCAGGTAGAATTAAGTACTGTAACAGGTGGTTTATATGAGGCCACTGGAGCACCAATGTTACCACTGGATATATGTACCCCACTTAACACCTCTCCTGACCTGACTGATGGATGTTTTCCGTACTTAAGGTGTGTGTGTGTGTGTGTGTGTGTGTGTGTGTGTGTGCAAGAGGAAAAAGATGAAGCATATGTTGCCGTGCGTGGGAGGAGGAGGGAGGAGGAGGAGGAGGGTGATGGTCATAACTCAGACAGTGTGAGGATCTTGTGCTTGCCTCTCTGGTCTAGATTAGTGTGATATATACACTACCAGCTTGTGTGACGCAAGGTGACGCAAGGGTGACGCAAGGGTGACACAGAAGGAAGAAGAGGATGGTGGGGGGGAGGGGGGCAGGTGTAGCTTCTGGTAGTGTCTGGGAACCCTGTTAAGACGCAGCAGCTCACCAGAGGACGCTGTAGCAGCCTCTTGTCCTCGTCAACAACAACAACAAAGACAATGATTTCAGCCTTTCCTCGTCTGTTTTCCTCGACGACTATCATCTTCGTCCTCGACCCTATTAAATAACAAGGACGACCATCCCTCTTCTTCGTCCTCGTTCTCGCTTGTTAATAACGACGAGGACGACCACCTTTCCTCGTCCACGGTGAAAAGGGTCGTGGGCGGTGAAACATGACGACCCTGCCATCGCCCCTTACTGACAACCTCGTGTATAATAATGACCTTGGAGAGAGGGAGAGAGGGAGAGAGGGAGGGAGGGAGAGGAGAGAGGGAGGGAGGGAGGGAGAGGGAGGGAAGGGAGAGGGAGAGAGGGAGGGGAAGGTCGAAGAATGCAGGGGGGGGGGGAGTAAGAGGAGAGAGGTAACGAGGGAGGGAGGGAGGGAGGAACAGTAGAAGGAGGGAGAAAAGGAATGAAGAGTGGAGAGATGGAAGGATTTGAGATTAGAAGGAAGGTTAAAAGGAAGGAGGGAGGGAAGGAGGGAGCAAGGGGTCATATCTAGTGGCCCCAAAGGAGGTTCTACGTCATCATCCTTCACCCCCCTCAAGAAAATACAAATAATAAAAAAATAAATCAACCTATTATTATTATTATTATTATTATTATTATTATTATTATTATTATTATTATTATTATTTTCTATGTATTTCTTTGGTGACCTGTCTAGTTTGATACAGAAATTCATGTCAGTACACTATATGATATTTCTTTTTATTCGGGTTGGTTTTAACAATATTTGGGTCACATACGGTATTCCACGAGGAAGCATTGTACATAATAAATATATGTTAAAAGCGAACCTCATCCCCCCCCATCTCTCTCTCTCTCTCTCTCTCTCTCTCTCTCTCTCTCTCTCTGTCTGTCTGTCTGTCTGTCTGTCTGTCTGTCTACGTATAAAAAACAACAAATACAACCCATACCAATCGTAATTATTTTAACATTTCATTATCATCATCAAACAAATGTAACCAAACAAATGTAATTGCTTTTGAAGATAATTTTACTGACATTAATTATCATAAAAGTCAAAATTTCTCAAGTTTGTCAGCACGAAGACAAGGATCCTTATAAATAGAAAAAAATATATGTGGATCTTTTACGACGGAGATAAAAGGTTAGATTATTATTATTATTAACCGCAAGAGGGAATAAAGACTTTTTTTTTAAGACATGGAGAACTTTTTAATAAGAATTTACATAACCACCACTACTACTACTAACACCACCACTTTCCTCCTCACCTCCTACCACCTCCACACCACCACCTCCACACCACCAGTCTCTTCACCGTTGTCGTTTGTTTTCCTCCTCCTCCTCCTACAGCTGTGTGTCACGAGGCACTGAATAGACTAATAATCGTATAATGTGGAGACTCAAGAGGGAGGAAAAGTTAACTCACACAATAGCGCCCAGAAGATTAAGGCCTTCGTGTGTGTGACCAACAATGGGCGGTGCAGAGTAGAGTAGCCCTGGGTCCTTGGCTCCTACAAAAGCTGCCTTCGTCTTAGGCTCTTTTAACCGAGTACTTTACCCCTGGGCTAGATGAGTACTGGCAGGCGGTAGAGTGGCCTTTGGTCTATAGTTAGAGAGGTGGTTTGTGTGGGTAAGTAGTCTGGGTGGGGTGGTTAGGTGGGGTGGTTAGGTGGGGTGGTTAGGTGGGTTGGGTGGGTGTCAGAGTACGGGGAAGAGGAGAAGGAAGAGAGGTAAGAAAAATGGGAGAGAAAAAGAGAAATAGATAATTGAAAAAAAGAGGTAAAAGGTACCACGAAATGAACAGGATATTTTCAATGTTTTTAGTTTGGAAAAAGAAAAACAATGACCACTTAAGAAGCTAATTTAGCCGAGAAGAAAAAAAAACCACACGACAATTAGCTGTTACCGTCTGCTTATATTTTCATTCTGTACACCTGATATACTAATGTACACGAAACACACATACAGTATAATACATAATCCAACAATGACAATTTATACATACGACGCATATAAATTACCCACAGGTTAATCGTTAATATATACATACACACATATATACACATAATTCATACACCAAAAATACACTAATGGGATACACATAGAGCAGAGAATATACACCGAGGGAGATTCTATGTTAATTTGCATACAGGAAATATAAATGCTGATATACAACCCCTGGGCAGAGTTGTATACAAAGGGGTGGTTGAGAGAGAGAGAGAGAGAGAGAGAGAGAGAGAGAGAGAGAGAGAGAGAGAGAGAGAGAGAGAGAGAGAGAGAGAGAGAAGGAATGAGTCAAATGATAAATGTTCCAAGTAAAAAAACAACATATCCAACTTGAGTCATAATATCCACACGCCACAGGTGGGTATGGACGTGAGTAGGTACGTGGATGAGAGGTGTGTGAGTGGGTAGTTTAGTGGGTAAGCGGGTAAGTGGGTGGGTGGGTGGGTGGAAGGTGATGAAGTCGCGCTGGTGTGATAAGAAGAAAATCGATAGTTGACCAAATTAAAAACTTTTCTCATTTAATGTAAAGTTTATTCATTAGGAGGTGTAATAGGTTCGCTAATTGCATTGTTAATAGCGTCCGTGAGTCCGTATGTAAATGCATCTGCGTCAGTGCGTCTAAGCGTCCGTTCGCCATCCGCTCGAGATTAAGTGTAAGGGTATTCCATTTTTTTTGCGTCAGCGTTAAAACTTGGTGTGCGTCAATGCGTCTTCGTCTGTATATTTTACATTATTATCATATATTTTTATTATTATTTTAATGATTATTGTGATAATATTTCTAATTACTAGATGGCATATATTTTGGATATTGAATTATTATTATTATTATTATTATTATTATTATTATTATTATTATTATTATTATTATTATTATTATTATTTACTAACATTACATTATCAACAATACCTTAACTATAATGATAAGCTGAAGAAAATAAAATTAATGCACACCGAAAAAACACACAGAAAAAAATTAAAGAAAAAATCACCATTGGGGAAAAAAAACACACACACGTGGTGAGTAATTAGGATTTGTAAAACGTACAAATTATTTCCGAGAGACATGACGAAAATACCCAAAAATAACAAACTTTTTAACCTCCGATGGTAGAGTTCACCAAAACATCTTAGTCCCCCCTCCCGACCACCCTCGTTTTCTTGATAGATTTCTCCCTCACAAACTTATATTAGAACAGTTTCCAAGGGAGGGAGAAGGGAGGGTGAGAGGAGGGAGGGTGGGACCTCAGTAAGCTTGATATATGTTTGGTAAAACTGACTGAAATGAAATGTTAAGACTTCCAGTAAATTGTTCAGACCTTTACCTGATGAGGTTCGTTCTTGAGGCTTATAGACTTAATGGGTTTTTGTTAATTAAGACTTTTTTGTGGGGATGATGTTTACTTGTTAGGTATTATATGTTTTTTTTTAGGGGGTTGAATTTCAGATTTTATTCTTCTTTATCAGATTTCAGACTACAATTTCCTTTTTTTTTCTTCAGATTTCAGACATCAATCCCCCTTTCTCGGATTTCAGACTAAAAAAACAAACATATACTTTGAATTCAGACATACATTAGACATAATGAGGCACAGTATGGCTAAATCTCTCTAGCCTCCAGGAGAAACCACGATGGCTAAACCAGGACGGGATAATCTTATAAACGCAAGTTACAACAGTCTTCTCGTTAATTAAACACGAGATGATTAGAAGGCATGATTGGCTTGTAATTCCACGCATCATTAGTAGTGAGTTGGATTGCAGTCAGGTAATTAATTGTTATGTAGTTATCAAATGTTGAAGATAATTATAATAATCAGTGATCTATCTCTCTATCTATTAAATGTTACTAGCCTTAATCAACTCTACCATCCTCAACACACACACACACACACATACACACACACACACACGCACACACACACACACACACACACACACACACACACACACACACACACACACACACACACACACACACACACACACACACACACACACTCAATCACCTTAGCTCCCCTACGTCTTCCAACACCACCCCCCCCCCTTCGTGTGAGAGATAGTGAGAGAACTGGGGAGATAAACTGGATGTGCTGTATGTCTATCCCCTTCTTATGCCTCGTGTATTGAGTTTTATAATGATGTTCTAAAGAGTTGTGCAGGTGTGAGGAGTACCTGCAGTTTCTCGCTCTATTTTTCTCTCGCTCTGTCACTATTTTTCTTTATTTCTGTCACTCTCTCTGTCACCCTTTTCTGTCTCTGTTTGCCTGTCTGTCTGTTTTCTCTCACACATATACATAAACATAAATTAAAGCTTGTAATGTTATTCTCTGTCTCCCTTCATATGAGTGGTCTCTCTCTCTCTCTCTCTCTCTCTCTCTCTCTCTCTCTCTCTCAAGAACCTTTATGTCTCTCCCTTGTTTTTAATGGAAGCTGAGGAACCACTGAGCATTCGTCACGGCAAACAAACTCCTTCAATGGTGCCGAGATGAACCACACACACCCTTAGTATACAAGATCCCAGAGTCGAGTTTCCTATACATTCACCTTGAAGATTAAGAAGAAGAATATTCATCCTTAAGATAGTAGATCAGAGGATCGATTTTCCTATATACTTGCCCCATAATTAAAAAAAAAAGATGAAGAGAGATTCACCCTTAACATACTATGTCAGAGAGTTGATTTTTCATTTCATTCGTGGTGGATGTTAATACTAGATAAAATCACCCTTAAAGTACTATATCAAAGAGTCCATATTCACTTAGACTGTCTTCAATATCTGGGTAGGGAATTTTCACCCATTTATATCCTTGGAATTACATAGACGTCCAGTGATCTATTTTACGAAAAATTATTCAGGTGCAATTTATTAATCAATAACATACATAAAAAGTAGTTTGTTAAATTTAATTGAAAGATGTAAATTAAAAGCATAATTTAACGTAACGTAAGGTAACCTAACCTAACCAAGCTTATCTAACCCAATCTAGCCTACCTCCCCACACTGCAGGTAACGAGTTGTGAAAATACAAAACAAAATGACGAAACATAAATGATCAATATATAAAACCCATAAAAAATAACAATATGAAAACAAAACGAAAGATAGAACACTTATATATAACCAACAATAACGGAACAAAGTATAGAAACTGACCTACCTTAACACATATAGTCTGACTGCAGGTTAATGATTACTGAATGAAAAGGTGTATGAAGGCGGTTCCACGTGGTGTTGGGTGATAATTGATATTCCTTTGATCAATTGTTATGCATAAAGACAATCACTTTCTCTCACACCCATATACATACATACATACATACATACATACATACATACATACATACATATTCATCATGGTGTTAAGTTCCATTATATTTCATTGACTTACTAATGGGGTTCCACCTGGCTGGTAATTACTAATGGGAGCTGTGTAGAGAGGCTGGTGAAGTGCCATAACGGGGAGACAGGCGTCCTGGTGGTGCTAGTGGTGGTAGGGGTGGTGGTAGTGGTGGGAGGGGTGGTGGTAGGGGGGGAGGGGTGGTAGGGGTGGGGTGGTGGTGGGAGGTGGTGGTAGTGGTGGGAGTGGTGGTAGGGGTGGTGGTGGTGGTGGTGGTGGTGGTAGTGGTGGTAGTGGTAGTGGTAGGAGGGGTGGTGGTGGTAAAGTTAATGGTGGTGACGGTGGTGATGGTGGTGATGGTGGTGATGGTGGTGATGGTGGAGGGTAGTAAAGGTGGGTGATAATAGTGGTGGTGTGATGGTGAAAAGAAGGACACGATCTATCTGGATATAGTTTGTTTGCCTGTCTATCTGTTTGTTTGTCTGTCTATCTGTTTGTTTGCCTGTCTGTCTGTTTGTTTGCCTGTCTATCTGTTTGTTTGCCTGTCTATCTGTTTGTTTGCCTGTCTGTCTGTTTGTTTGCCTGTCTATCTGTTTGTTTGCCTGTCTATCTGTTTGTTTGCCTGTCTATCTGTTTGTTTGTCTGTCTATCTGTTTGTTTGCCTGTCTATCTGTTTGTTTGCCTGTCTATCTGTTTGTTTGCCTGTCTGTCTGTTTGTTTGTCTGTCTGCATGTATCTGTGTCTGTCTATCTATTTGGTCGTTCTAGAGATGGACTATCAATCATTCTTTCTGTCCGCCTGTTTGTTTAGTCATTCAGGAGAGAGTTTATTTCTCTGTCTATCTGTCTGTGTTTCTGTCTTTTTAGAACAGCGACACAGAATTGAGCAAACAAGACGATGAAAGAGAGAAATGAACAACCAGAGGAAACAATAAAAAAAAGGACACATGAAAGAAAATGGAAGAAAAAGTGAGAGAGAAGAGAATATTGATGAGGGAGGGAGAGGCACGTACAGCGGGAGGGGGGGAGAGGCCTTGGCAGTCGACCACTAAGAGAAGCGGGAGAATAGGTTAGGAGAGCAGGCTAGGAGAGCAGGCTGGGAGAGCAGGCTGGGAGAGCAGGCTGGGAGAGCAGGCTGGGAAAGCAGGCTGGGAAAGGGGAGACATATTAAGGCAGGTTAGCAGGATATTAAGCTATCACAAACTTTCCTATATAATGGAATTTAACGTCACTAAGAATTAATGTATATATTTAGTTGTACTCTTATGTGGTTTTGTGAAGCATGATGTTTTCGATATAAATCAGATCATAACTTGTATATAATTCTCAATAATAATAAATTTAGAGTTTTGTGATATTCTCAAAGGGGCAAAAAAAAAAAATATGAATCTACTTTTACGAAATGGAAAATAAATACAAATAAATCAATAAATGGCGTGCTAAGGATGAAGGTCTGTAGGAAAAGTTTGTTTATATACCAGCGGCGTCCCACACAAAAAAAAAAACACTTCATTTCCTCGTGGCAAGGCAAGAAAATTGACTTGTGATGCAGTTTGGAAGGGGAGGCGAAAACTGTGTTAGCTCACAACATCAGCTGATCACGGTGATAACATGAAAGAGGCGTTGAAAGTTGTGTCTGATTATGGAACTTTCTTGTAAGGCGTCCCCTGATGTTGACTGTTGAGAGGAAAGCGTCTTATTGTATTTGTCCACTCTCTCTCTCTCTCTCTCTCTCTCTCTCTCTCTCTCTCTCTCTCTCTCTATCTTTAACTTTCCATCTTTCTGTCTCTGTCTATCTGCTTGTCTCTGATTTTGTCTGTCTGTCTATCTGTCTCCCCATCTCTCTCATATAGGTAGAAACAACTTTTTTTTTCTTTTACCAACCGGAGATTAAAAGGGACAAATTTCTCTTAGTATAACATCCTGTCAATAATTCTCCCACGGAAATTGTTGCTCGAACCGTGGTCAAAGGCGCGATAATGTCAGGATATTACCATTTTTTTTTTCACGACATTTCGGGTTTTTAGGGGAATGGGTGCTGAGACTTGGGTATTTCTTTTACAGTGTGGTTACATTTTTGTGGTGGTAGGGGTGGATGGAGGTGTGCTATTTTCTTTTTATATAGTACTCTGTCGTTAATTGATTACACACATATACTTTGTTTGCATCATCATCATCATCAATCATCATCATATTCATCATACTCTCGATCCCAGATGATACAGGAGTCAATACACCATTACTTTATCATAGGGGGGTGAAAAAATAACACTTCTTATGGACATTGTAAATTCTCCTCCTTTAATAGGTTATGGAAAAGTGATATATATATTTTTTTAAGCTAGGAATTTTTACTTTTTTTGGAAATTGTTTTTTTTTGAATGAATTTTTTTTAGTACTCTGGATTTATGAAGAATATTGGCGCTTTGTGAAGATATTTTTACATATATTTTTTGCCGGAAATTTTTGTCAATTTTGGGGGTGAAATTTCATATACGTGTGAAGAATTTGGGGGAACAATTTTGGTATTTTGTGAAGAAAGACGGAAAACAGACACAGATAAATAGACAGAAACGTAGAGATAGAGACAGACAGACATAGAAACAACAGATACAGATAGACATAAATAAAGGACAAACATATAGACAGGAAGAGACAGATAACAGACAGGAAAACAAAATGACAGATAGACAGTGCCAGCCAGACAGATAGACAGGAAGACATATAAGACAGAAATACAAATAAACAGAAAGACAAACAGACAGAATCATAAAACGAACAAAAAAACAGATAAACATAGACAGAATAACCACAACGTCCACCTAAGAAAAAACTAATCACCTTAATTACTCCCAACTAGTGCTAATTATTGTCACGGGGCTAATGAGTTAAGATATCACAGAAGAGGCGACAGTAGGGACCTAATTAACTCTATATACGGATATTAAAGGATGCTAATTACACCTCTATCTTCTATAACATTATGTAATTAGAAAGTTTAATTGCATCTATCAATTGAGGAAGGTTCGATCTATGTTCATAAGTTAGAAACGTTTGTTATATTATTGGCTATAATTGAGAATTCTATTTCTGTATAAATCATAATTCTAATTTTCTTGAAGTCTGTTTTAAAATCGTATTAATTATTATTATATATTTACAATTTAAGAATAATTACCCGTCTAAAATTCTTAATTATAATTCACGACTTTAATTATGTCTTTTAATCTTAACTTAATCTTAGCACTAATTAATCTTAAATGACTTTCGGTAGACTCTTTTACTCTCATGTAAATCTCTACGAATAAAAAAAAAAGGCCAAATTCTGTTATTCATGATTCTAAATTGAACTACCGTAAATTGTCATGCATAATTCAAGTCTCTGATTGGCCTATTGTTTAGTGCCTGTTGATGATAGCCTTCTGTGATTTATCAATAACTAAGAACTTCAGTCTATCAATTATACGTTCTTTTCTATAATTATCAAGAAAAAATATATCAGTTCTTAATACATCTTCCATCCCCTTAAACAATGATGAAAAATGGTTATATAAAACGCATAGTAAAAAAAAAAATATCTTTATAATTTTACGTGAGACAACATGACACAACGGACGGAGGAATTTGACAACCCTACCGAGACAACAGGAGTCACAGTGTTCATTGGGGAAATTCATATGACAGAAGTACCCATTAAACGTAGTTGTAAGTCTGTTGAAAAAAATAAATTTAATCCTGACATGATGACTTTTTTTACCCAACAATTTACATATAAAAGGAACATAGAATACTAATAGAGTTTCTGTGTTACGCTTCCATGTGCGTGAAGAAAATCCTAAAACTAAAAAAAAAAAAAACTACATAAGCTGCAGGGAAAACATTTGTACCGCAATGTAAGTGGAGAAGCAATTAAAACTACCTTAAAAAAATACTGTGGAGGTACAGAGAGAGAGAGAGAGAGAGAGAGAGAGAGAGAGAGAGAGAGAGAGAGAGAGAGAGAGAGAGAGAGAGAGAGAGGTTTAGAATTCAGGAGAGCCACCAAAAGGACCACTATATTCTTTAAACATACATAGGCTTCAACACACCTGTGGCCAAGAGATGACAGGTGTATAAAGCCCTGTAAGACTCGGGAGGGACGAGAAGCGAGATCTAGGAAGTGGATACTCTGTTGTGAGAGAGAGAGAGAGAGAGAGAGAGAGTATGCAAATGAGGAACTTTACCAAACAAAAGTTCATCGAGATGTCGGGCATAAAATTCTCACCAAGGCCAAGAGACGATACCTCAGGTGTTACTAGAGCGGTGTTGTGTAGCCAGTGTGAGGTGAGGCTAAGTTAATACACGGAATCTATATCTACTGTATATGGCTGTGTATACGAGGTGATGCAACTTAAGGAGGGCGTAGTGTGTGTGTGCGTGTGTGTGTGTGTGTGTGTGTGTGTGTGTGTGTGTGTGTGTGTGTGTGTTCCTCAGGCGTTACTAAGGCCTCCAAGAGTTAACTCGCATTATCCCCTTTACAGCGTGGCGACTACATCTTGGCTTCTTACTTAATGAGCTCCGGAAGTTAGCTGCAGTGAGGAAGCCAGGTGAGGTGTGTTTACCCCAGTCATACCTGCCTGCCTCTGAACCGCTAACCTGGTCACACTGCTGCTGCTCTCTCTCTCTCTCTCTCTCTCTCTCTTTGTAGGTCTGTTTGTCTGTACCTGTATAGTTGCAGCCTTTGTGAATTATCTAGAACACATACAGCGATATTTCTGTTCCTTTGATGGCCTGAATTACAATCATGAAACGTTCCTCTATTTTCCATCATTTTATAGATATTTTCTGGTAATAATATAACATTTTATACGACTATATAATAACCAGGACATATATACAAAGAGATGTATATTATATTGAGTAGCAGAATCAGATATACAGGGTGTCTCAAAAAAAAGTATACAGAATGGAGTCCGCGTGAATGTTTATGGCACTTTATATATATATATTTTTTTTTCCGAAAATGAACAACCCTCCATTATTCCCTAACATAAGGTAAAAATAATAACTAACAATTTACACTTTCGGTAAAAAATTCCCTTATGAGTAATGAAAGAAAGTTTACCATCTACTTTAGTGGAATGTATAGTTAATAAGTTCATTAGAGGTTAATGAGCTTTACCTGAAGACAACAAGATCAAAAGACAAAAATTATAACGAAATGAACTGATAGAGATGAGAACACGAACACGAATAAAAAATATATATGTAAAAAAAACTGTTTATGTCCGAGTGAAAAATATAACGAAGGTGAAAAACAAAATCAAAATAAAAAAACTTTATAACTTATGAATTCATCAGAACTTTTTTTCTCTTTCATATTTCTAGTGAATTATAAATCAGTCAGTGGCTTGTCCTGCAGGAAGCGAACACGAATGAAAGTTTTATTACAGCTAAAAATTTCAACACTCACACATGAATTGGTGAGGGAGAGAGAATATTGTACACCCATCACACACTTGAGGCCTTGAAAGAGGAGTATCGACTTTAAACTGAGTGAAAAAAAACAAAAAAACATTGCGTGATGAGGAAAATGTTTAAGGGGAAGGAACCGAAAAGAAAAAGAATGTTGAAAGATTTTTTTTAATGTTTAAGTGAAGATTTTATCGAGATGCCTGAGAGAGTTTTACTGAATACACACATCACACTGTACTTATCTGATTATTACTGTGCACGATGGGGTGAATAATTACCGAGGGAAGATGTGAAAAGGAACAAGAAAAAAAATCTAGACAAAAGGGAAGAATATAGAGACAGAGAGAGAAAAAATATATAAAGAACACGAGAACGAAAGAGAGATAAAGATAAATAATCAGATAAAAAAGACAGGTAAATTAAGAGAGAGAGAGAGAGAGAGAGAGAGAGAGAGAGAGAGAGAGAGAGAGAGAGAGAGTATAGGACTTAACACCATACTTTCACCACACCCAACAGAAGACATCTCCTCATATGATTGACCTTAAGAAACTACTAAAATCTTCAGATATCACAGGTAACGTAAGACTCAGGTGTACTTGATTCACCTGAGCTTAAATAACACCAGATAGACCACACCTGCCCAGCGTCAATCATGGGAGAGGCTCATGGATTATTTACCTCTACGTAGGTGAAAATGTAGAATTATTATTATCATCATTATTATTATTATTATTATTATTGTTATTATTATTGTTATTGTTGTTGTTGTTGTTGTTTATTATTATTATTATTATTATTATTATTATTTAAATATTACGAGACTTGTAAATAATATAATCTGGTATGAGTTATATATAATATTCCTTAATGTTACCGTCTTTTCTTAATAAGTTTATAATAATTAGAATAAAATATTATAATAATAAGCGATAATAATGATGTTTATATTAACGAAAGTGAAGGCCATAAAACACAATAAAATATCTAGATATTTAAAATTAAGATATTGTTATATATTATAGTTTTCGAGAAATATACATATACGACCTTTAACCCGATACATATAGTGACACTTTTATGTAGAATTATATACATATGTTATGATTATTATGGATATTATTTATTTTTTTTTTACCCAAGTGAAATCACCTATAAATAGCGAGAATGATTTTACCTATTCAAACCTAATAACACATTACCCTCATTAACACTGTGATTAAAAATATTATAAAGTTTTAATGACCTCTATGAAACTACCGCTTCCGTTAATCACCTTATATTTACATTAACTCACTTCAAACGATTGTGAAGTATATTTTATGCCGCTGTGATATTAATGGAGGAAGGTAGGCCATTAATGTTGGGTGGTCAATGTTTGGTGAGAGAGAGAGAGAGCGAGCGAAGGAAAAAAGTCAGATTTAAAGTACTTGGCATTGTTACCCTGGTTTATATGCATAGAAGGAAGGAAGGAAGGAAGGAAGGAAGGAAGGAAGGAAGGAAGGAAGGAAGGAAGGAGGGAGGGAGAAGAGGGGCTTTAAACCCTCATATTTTAAAGGTAATAAAAAAACCCATATAAGTATCCTAATTTCCTGTGACATGTTATTGCCACGAACGACCAGGAATCATTCAATAATTTATGCAATCATTAGTTTTAAAGTCGTTATGTTGTTTACACTCCATGGCAAACATTACTAATTATTGTATTTTGTATTAAGTTGCTTTACAAACTTTTATTATCGAAATTTCATAGTTTGTTCATTAATTCTATCCACAGTTAACTTTAGTATTATAGTTTATGAGTTCAGGTTCACTTCAGGTGTTCATTCTCACTAAATCGTTCACAGGTTTTGAACTGTTTCTATAATACCCAAATTTAGTTCAATGTTACCTGAAGAGAATGTATTTGTTTTAGGAACTGGATGTAGTGCCTCCGAGTCCTTACATGGTTAAAGGTTTAATGGAGATGATGTTGTTGTTTTTGTTGCTATAGCTGTTGTTGTTGTTGCTAGTGTTCCTGTTACTGTTGTCATTGTTATTATTGTTGTCGTATATTACTGCTGCTGTTTTTTTTTATTATTGTTGTTATTGTTGTTGATGCTGTTGTTGTTGTTGTTGTTATTGCTGTTGTTGTTGTTGATAGTGTTTAAGCGCCATCTCTCGGTTTGTTTCTACACTAGACTACAACGTCAAATTCAATACACAAAAGGGACGTATTTATTGTGTTTTAAGAGATGGTTGAGGTTATATGAAGCTGATCAACCCTTATCTTCTTATTCCTTCGTTATTATTTTTCATCTACCTATTTCCTCTTCTCTTTTCTCTCTCTTGTTGTGCTCTCTTTCTCTCTTCTTTCTTATTCTTCTACTTTTCTTCCCCCTCCTCTACTTCTCTTCTCATCTTTTGTAGATAATCTTAAAACGATTACTTATTTTTCTTAAGTTTTTTTTTTTTTTACTTTTCCTTCTTCCTCTCCCTTAATCTCCCCTTTTTCTAACCATCCCTCCTCCCCTTTCTTCTTTTTTGCCTTCCTCCTTCCTCTCCTCCCTCGTACGCTTTGATTACTCTTGTAGTTCCTTGATCACCAATGACTCTTTCTCTCTATCCTCATCTTATCCTTCTTCTCTTAACCTTCTCTGTTTCAATCATTTTTCTCTCCCCATTCCTTCCCTCATTCCGTCTCTACATTCCCACACCTTTCTCCCCTCTTTCCCTCATTCTCTCTCCCTCCATTACTTTCCTCCTCTCACTCATCCTCCTCTCCCTTCCCCCCATTCACCCTCCATTCTATTCCCCCCTCACTCCCATCTCCTCTCCGTCACTCACCCTCCTCTCCGACGTCACCATAGCAACCTCCCAACGACTGACTCTGTTTCCTGACGAACAAGATTCCCTCCGTCACCACGTTTTTCTCATATCTCCCACTGTACGTCTCCCCGGCCTGACTTGTCCAATAAAAGGTAGATCTTCCCCCTCTCATCTCGAGTTCAATATCAGGAGACATTATAGAAAGAGTTTGATTTATCTTTCAATAACGTCTTTTTTCGTGTGTTTTTTAAGGAGTAGATACTGTATTGTGATGTATTTATGTTGTATTTATGTTAATGGGGGAATTTAGTAAGGATTTATGTTAACTAGTTTATACAGTTAAGAGATAAATTAAAGTTAGGAGTTGAAAGTAGTGTTATGGTTCTCCCACGTAAGATAATTTAACCACATAGTTCACCTTTAATAAAACAACAAGTGACCAAGATGAAAAGAGGAGGACATTATCCAATCTCACAGCAGGGGAAGGTCAGGGTAGCCTTTAAGGGGTTGGTTGGTAATGTCACCTGGCGAAGATCCATCCATAACTCCATCCATAACTCCATCCATAACTCCATCCATCAAGAGGGCAGTCACCGATCTACTCACACAGGGTCAACTACCTGAGTAATAACGCTTACCTATTAATTAACACACAGAGGAGTGGATCTGAAGCACACGGGAGCACAGGTGAAAGTGGCAATCACAGCCCAGGGTAGTGAACTGTCACTCAGGTACCAGTGTGAACACCTGAGTCGTGGTGTGTAAATAATGATACCTTAAGGCAGCGTAAAGGTGAGAATGTGTGTGTGTATGTGTGTGTGTGTGTGTGTGTGTGTGTGTGTGTGTGTGTGTGTGTGTGTGTGTATGTGTGTGTGTATGTGTGTGTGTGTGTGTGTGTGTGTGTGTGTGTGTGTGTGTGTGTGTGTGTATGTGTGTGTATGTGTGTTCGTATCATAGTCAAAATCGTAAATATAAATCACTGGACATGTTCCTATCCCAGTAAAGGTATTCCTCAGGTGAGCGCCAGATGGTTTTACCTGCTAATGAATTATTCAAGACGAGGTGTGAGGCGACACTCTTCTGAAGACAAACATAAACAACTTTGTGATCTGGGAATGTTTATCATATTATATTGTCTGTGAGAGAGAGAGAGAGAGAGAGAGAGAGAGAGAGAGAGAGAGAGAGAGAGAGAGAGAGAGAGAGAGAGAGAGACACAACTGCTGCCTAAGATTGAGATGATGCATTGTACCTATTTTCAGTGTATTGACAACACATATATTAGGAGGTGTATTATTGAATATAGGATAACAGAGTTTGTTAAAGAAATTCAATAACAGTTTGATTCGCTTGAACGTTTACCTGCCCTCACCGGAACTAACCAAACATAATTTAACCTGAACTAACCTAACCTACACTATCCTAACCTAACCTAACCTAACCTAACCTAACCTAACCTAACCAACACTATCCTAACCTCACCTAATATACCCATAATCTTATGTAATCTAAGCTAACCTAATTTAACCAATTTGAACGTAACCTAACCTACAGACAGACAGACGGACAGACAAAATAGGAGAGAGACAGAGACAAACTGATGACACACAGAGGATAGAAAAAAAATGAGGAAGAGAGAGAGAGAGAGAGAGAGAGAGAGAGAGAGAGAGAGAGAGAGAGAGAGAGAGAGAGAGAGAGAGAGAGAGAGAGAGAGAGAGAGAGAGAGAGAGAGGCAGAACTACCATAAACAAATACATTGATTCAGAAATATTATAATTTTATTGTGATTTTTTTTTACTGTTAGAATTTATGGTAATTGTCAACATATTCATAAATACTAAACCTCGATTTTTTTATGAAGTTAAATTATCTTTTGTTTTAACAGCATATTTATATTATTTTCAGCTGATTTTACATGTTTCCTTTTGATTTATCTTCATTGTATAAGAGTTACAATTCTTCTGTTCTTGTTCTTTATCTCTCTCGTCTTCTTTCGTTATCTTTCTCTTTATTTTTCTCTCTCCATTTCCCTATATATCACTCTGTCTTTAATTTTTTTCTGTATTTTATTTATACTCTTTCGTTATTTTTTTTCGTTTTTCTTTATCTCTCTCTCTCTCTCTCTCTCTCACTCTCTCTCTCTCTCTCTCTCTCTCTCTCTCTCTCTCACAGACAATATAATATGATAAACATTCCCAGATCACAAAGTTGTTTATGTTTGTCGTCAGGAGAGTGTCGCCTCACACCTGGTCTTGAATATTTCATTAGCAGGTAAAACCATCTGGTGCTCACCTGGGATTAAAACTCATCTAATAATTTATATTTACGCTTATAGCAATGATACGAACAAATATATATATATATATATATATATATATATATATATATATATATATATATATATATATATATATATATATATATATATATATATACGAGCATGTATATTTACACAAATATTTATATACATTTATACATACATTTATTTATATGTATACGATATTTATTGCTGTCAATTCAAAAGTTTTATTTAATTCAAGCTATACAGATTGGTGTTATCTAAATTTCATATATGAATTTATTGTTATGTTCAAACCTATGTGAGAGTTTATAATTAAAATCCCAATTGGTTTATAATGCAGTCCTGTTAATTAATACATTTATCTTATCACTTTATATACACAACTTTTTGGGTTAGTTTAGATTGGGACAGAAAAAGGATGGTAAGTATTATGTACGGGGTGATTGTGGTGTGTTGGGGGTCGCGTTTATCTCCTGTTCTTTATGCATCCACACTTCTCCTCCTCCTCCTCCTCCTCCTGACAGACAGACAGACAGACAGACAGAGACCATCTTACCAGTCCTTCATGGTGTGACTCACTATATAATAAACAGTGTAATCACGACAAACTCCCCATAAAACAAGACTGACTGACCTTCACTCTCGGTGCCTCAAACCCTCCCTGACCTCTCACGCCCTGACCTCTCACGCCCTCTGGAGGTCAAACGTGAAGATACTCTGTCATTACTCTGGGTAAATGTGGCTTTTATGTCACCGTGAAAAATGATACACTGTTGTCGGAATAACTTATGATAAATATTTTTTTTTAATTAAGGTGAAAATAATGTGAATATATACATCATAATATTTTGTTTTGTTTATGAAGAAAAAGGATGACTGAGATTATGTAATTGTCTGTGTTAAATACCAGCGACAAACATCTGTGGGTTAAGTCAGTGAAGGCGGCTGTAGGTAACACGGTGACCAAGGAGTGACCATAAGCTGAGGTTGTGAAGGGTGCAGGCTGATGATGATGATGATGATGATGATGATGATGATGATGATGATGATGACAATGACGATGATGATGATGATGATGATGATGATGATGACAATGACGATAACAATGATGATGATGACAGTGATGATGATGATAATGATGATGACAATAACGATGACGATGGCAATGATGATGACGATGATAATGATGATGATGCATCTTAATATAACATCTTAAGTGACGTACCTGACCTCTGTTTTAAAGCAGGTTAATGAAGTTGAAATTATAGGAATAATTATTCTTTTATCGAACGTGTAAATAAATAAATAAATAAATACATAAATAAATAAATAAATAAATAAATAAATTCTAATAAACTCGCGGATTTAAAGGTAATAATTAGTCAGGTAGATACATTTCGTAATTAATGTCACGAAGGGAGTAATTTGACTGCGGGAGAAAACAAAAATCCATCTCTGACCTCCACTTTTGATGCTCAACAAGGTGTACTGATGGCAGGTGTGAAGTGTATGCGTCTTGTTATCTGGAGAGGGTCAAAGGACGTGAGGTTGGATAAGAAACACCTACAATCTGAACTTTGACCTGTGTGTGTGTGTGTGTGTGTGTAAAAAAATAAACGGAGAGACAAACAAATGTACAGATAAACAAACGACAGACACATGCAGAGGTAATGAACAGAGAAAATAGTCAAAGAAAACTAAACGAATAAAAAGGAAAAACAAGGCCACATATGAACAAACAGACTACAATAACAGGTGTCGTGGGAATTTTATGCCCAGAATTAATTTCATGTAAGAATAATAATGATAATTGCAGAAAACAAAAGAGAGAGAGAGAGAGAGAGAGAGAGAGAGAGAGAGAGAGAGAGAGAGAGAGAGAGAGAGAGAGAGAGAGAGAGAGAGAGAGGTGGAAAAGAGAGAGAGAGAGAGAGAGAGAGAGATGTAATTCACACAACCCCCCTCCCCCCTCAAGGGTCACCATGGTTACCGTCAACACACACACTGTATGTTCTCCGGCTTCTGCCATTAGTCTTATCCACACTGTCGGGGATACTGTCTCTATAGATAGACAGATAGACAGACAAAGGTTAAAACACCTCTTTTAAATAATAATTACAACAGCTAAACAAATGACATGTGTATAAAACTCTCTTTCTCCTCCTCCTCCTCTTCCTCCTCTTCCTCCTCCTCTTCCTCCTCCTCCTCCTCCCCCTCCTTGCTATAAAACACAGGTCCAGTAATTGGCACCATGCGGGTAGGCACTCCATGGCACTGTGTCCAAAATTCGCTCTGATTCCTTCTAATTAGCGAAAGGCAATTGACACCCTCTCCAAGGGATAGATAATTTGAATTCGCTACCATAATTCACCTCGTAATTAACAACATTTCATTATAAATCACTTGATAATTTACTATGATGTGTTGTAATGATTTTACAATTGACAAGAAGTTATTTATGATCATTTGGTAGTAGATGCAGGTTAGTTAGTCGGGTAATCTGTCGGCTCAGGTGTGAAAGGTCGATCTGAGGAAGGAAGAGGGAACTTTGAAGCGATATATAATTTACCTGTTAAAGAAATGGTTGAATTAAGAAAACGATATACAGTATGATGTAATGAAAGTAAAGGAGTAAAATATAGAAGGTTAATGTATAAAGGAATAGGAAAACGAGGATAAATTATATGTAATTCAAGATAGGCGATAGAATAGTGAAGATAAAGTATGAGAAGTAGGGATAAAATGTATGAATCTATGTATGTATGGATGGATGTATAGTCACAGGAATAAATTACAAACGGATATCACTATATACCCGAGTGGTGAAAGGGAACGTCACAGGAGAACACATCTGTCACAGTAGCCAGAGTGTGTGTGAGACGAGGATTGATGGCAAACTCTTGTATTTATCCCTGTTTCTGACCACCGTTGGATAAAACCTTTTAGATATAAACAGTAAACAGAAAAAAAAACAACAACAGGGAACATCTCTATAAAAATAATTAACTTTATGTAATTTTACTTGTGGGGTTAAATCTCTCTCTCTCTCTCTCTCTCTCTCTCTCTCTCTCTCAGCTCCCCCGTGCATGGTTGAGGGACGGCGACAAGTGTACTGTTCGTCAGTGGGGGAGAGGGGAGAGGAGAGGGGGAAGTGGAGAGGAGAAAGGTGAGAGGGGAAAGAGGGAAGAGGTGAAAAAAGAGACGGGAGAGAGGAAGAAGGGAGAGGGGAAAGAGGGGAATGGGGAGAAGGGGAAAGGAGAGTGCAGAAAGGGTAATGAAGAATGCGGGATGGGAATTGGGGAGTGGGGAAAGGGAAAATAGCTAGAAAGAGGGGATTGAGGGGAGAGAAGAGGGGGGGGGAAGTGTAGATGGCAGTGGGGATTAGGTTAGGGGGTAGAGAGGGATAAAAAGAGGGAGGGAAGAAGGGATAAAGGATAAGGGGGAAAAAAGAAGATTAGGAAGAAATATCAAGAGATACTGGGAGAGTGCGAAGGGGAAAGAGAGAGAATGAGACAAGGGAGAGAGGGAGAGGATAGTAGAGAGAGATAAAAGGGTTGAATGAAGAGAAGGGGGAGAGTTGAATGGGAACAAGAGGACAAGAGGCAGACGAAGGTAAAGAGGAAAGGAGGAAGTATGAAAAGGTTGAAGAGGAGGGAAGAGGAGGAGGAGGAGGGGGAGGAGGAGGAAGGATGTGGATAGAGTAACATTATCTTTCGGACAATGTGGTCTGGTCACTCGATCGAGGCTAGAAAGTTTTAGAAAAATGACTTGGTATATGAAACATTAACATTAGTGGAGGAATTCTTTCTTCCTTTCATTATTTATTTCTCTTGCCCTCTTGCCCTTGCCATTATGTTTTCTTTCTCTTCCTTGCCCTCTTGCTAGCTCTTTTCCTTTCTTTCCATTGCCCCGTTCACCCTCTTTTTTTTATCCCATTTGCTCCCTTTCTTTGTTTCTTTCCCTTGCCCGGTTGCTCTATTTCTCTCTATTCATTGCCCCCTTGCTCTCTTTCTCTTTCCCTTGTCACTTTAATCTCCTTAATTATTTCTCTTTTTTGCCCTCATGCTATCTTTCTTACTATTGCCCCCCTTGCTATCTCTCTTGCTCATCTGCTCTCTTTCAGTCTTTCTCTCATCCTCTCGTTCTTAAATCCATGAACATTTATACCATTATGTAAACTGAGTACCCGAGTCATGACTGTACATAAGAAACAGTGTGGCAATCAGAACACCAAAGACACGAAAAATTTCATAAATATACAGTACTGTTTAATAACCCATGGATATTATTCAGATAATCCTGGAATAGTTTCGTATTTAATGAGAGTTATTCTGATATTTTACTGAAATTGATGAT
>NW_024750852.1:4757056-4797056 GCF_018991925.1 Homarus americanus
ACAGATTCTTAGAAGAACAGACAGATTAAGAGAGATAGAGAGAGAGAGAAGAACTAAAGAGGTAGATGAAAAGAAAGCATAGAGGGAGAAAAAGAAAAATAGAAGAAAAAAGTTAGATACAGTGAACGTGAGAAAATGACGTTTTATAACTCTTTTATTATAGATTTTCTGTTCATCAATAAATATATCTTTTCCTTCATTCCTTCACCTTTTGGGAGAGAAAAACACAACGTTATATAACCCACTTCCCACCTTCTGCCTTCGCTCGCCATGAAGGATTATTTAAGAAGGAACAGGAAACTTGGAGGCGGTGTGTGAAGGTGGGTGTGTGGGTGGGTGGGTGGGTGGGTGGTAGGGAGGGCGGACAGATGTATGCAGAGTTCGTGGCGTTGAGAAGACTGGATGAGAAAGCGGAGCTGTAATGGAGCAAACTCACTTGAAATGGGAACTAGAATTGGAGGAAATCTGCTCCAAATTGACATGAATATTGGATGAGGGAGGGCGAAGGGGCCTCTAACAAGATCACTAATTAGCAAACTCACCTGCGTACAGAGCATCTTCACTCACACACACACACACACTCACTCACTCACTCTCTTTCTTAGTATATCTCTTTTATCTCTCTTTTTCGTTCTCGTATGAGTTTGAGAAAGGTCGCCATCGACTTTACTCTCTCTCTCTTTCTCTCAAAATTTTCCCTAATATCTCTCACTTTGTCATCTTCAGGTAAGAGCCTCAGCAGTCTGCCCTTTACAGTGTTCAGGACAGCTTGACCCTCCCCGGAGACACTAAGTAAAGAACGTGTAAACTCAAAGTCTTTCCTCATACATAACAACATTCTTTTTACACTAAACTTTTCATACATTATCTTCTTTTTCCGCAGTGTAGCATTTTCTAAAATTAATTATATAAGGTTTATTTTGTAAATTTTTTCAGATGAATATTTAATGGAACTGCTGTAGTTTTTTTTTTATATTAATTAACTTGTTGTATATACTGTATGTTACTGTTTGATTCATTATGTCGCCAACTTTTACATGTTGTGTAAATTTTCTATATTTTATGCTAATTTTTTATGAAACTCTTTGATTATTTGTAATTTCTTTATTAATTAGTTTTACTTAACTCTAATTAACGTAACGTAACCTAACTTAACCCAACCTAGTCTTACAAACCTAACTTAACCTAACATAACCTAACCATACAAACCTAATCTGACATAAACTAATCTAATTTAACTTCCCCTAACAAGTCTCTGCATATCGATCATGAATTTAGCGAGTTCATTTACTTATGTGTTGAGCCCAGAAAACATAACTCACTGTAATAGATGGCTGTTAAATGACTTAAACAAACACACACACATATATACGCTTATTGGTGCACACTTAACACGACAGAATCTCTGATTGGTCCCCCTGTTAACATGTGGGCGACACTGAGTAGCTCATGCAAGCGATGGTGATTGGTCCGTTTTTTACATACCGTTAGCTGTAATTGGTAATTTCTGCGCGTTCGTGTGTGTGTGTGTGAGTGTGCGAGTGTGTGTGTGTGTGTGTGTGTGTGTGTGTGTGTGTGTGTGTGAGTGTGTGAGTGTGTGTGTGTGTGTGTGTGAGTGTGTGTGTGTGTGTGTGAGTGTGTGTGTGTGTGAGTGTGTGTGTGTGTGTGTGTGTGAGTGTGTGTGTGTGTGTGAGTGTGTGTGTGTGTGAGTGTGTGTGTGTGTGTGTGTGTGTGTGTGTGTGTGTGTGTGTGGTTGTGTATGTGGATGATTTGTGTTTGCGTAAAACTATCAGCGTTTGCCCTCTGTTCTGACTCACCTACATGACTCAGCGGGGAGGAGCGTGTATGTTCCTCAAGCGCCGTGGTAAAACGCGTTGTACATCATACACAATGACCTAAACTACACACAGCGCTGCAACATATAGGCAGACGGCTAATTCAGGTTAGGAAAATACATTGAACTCTGCGTGTGTGTGTGTGTGTGTCTGTGTGTGTGTGTGTGTATGCGTGTGTGTGTGTGTACATATATCAGATATAATTGGATGCAACAATAAACAACAATGGGAAAGTTGTTTAAGCAGCTAAATCAAGGTAGTAAAATACATTAAACAATGCTTAAAACATAAATAAAAGCATATTCTATTAACTCACACCAAAGTTAATTTGACCTTAGTATAGAACCAATATATTACGTAACCCCTTCCTCACGTTATCTATCTCATTAATACTACTGAAATTATTGTTATTCAGTATCCTTAGGCATTATAAGATTAATTAAATGTATTCAGTAAGTTGAATAAATAGATAGACCAGTGATCATTAAAACCCAGCCGTCTAACACAACATAACATTGTCTTTAAAGAGTACAGCAACTATGTTAAATAAGTCCCACGTACATGTCTAATGATATTCACGTAAAAACATAAATTTCATCGTAATATCTCTACTAAATTACTATACAAGTCCTTTATACTTGAAACTATACTTGTACTGTAATATACTGTATCTAATACTTATGATATGACATGGGAATTTATATATTTTTAAACTATAAATAAAATTGGAATTTTCTTGATATACTGTACCTGTTTAGAGTGTCAAAAGTTAAGGTTGTATAATATATATCCCGGTGGTAAAGGTTTTAGTTACATGATAATAAATGTGTGAAGAGCAGTGACTGAAGCACAGCAGTGAGATCAACCAACACACATCATCCGGCCTCATATACTCTGAGTTTAATGTAAGCTTTCCACAGCGTTATTGTACAGAATATGTTCATACCTGTGTAACTCCAGGAAATTTACTAAAGCTGGAATTATACAGGTGTGTGTGTGTGTGTGTGTGTGTGTGTGTGTGTGTGTGTGTGTGTGTGTGAGTGTGTGTGTGTGTGTGAGCATATATTCGCATTTTCATACATTTATACATACATACATATAGTCATATATTTTTAAATGTATAAATACACATTAATCGCGTACATACCATTTATGAATGTAATCTGGAAACTTCTGTATGCAAAAGAGACAGACAAACAAAGATAGAGAGAGAGAGAGAGAGAGAGAGAGAGAGATAGATAGAGAGAGAGAGAGAGAGAGAGAGAGAGAGAGAGAGAGAGAGAGAGAGAGAGAGACAAAATCAGACACACACACACAGACAAAGAGGGATACGAGAGATACAAAAAGAGACAGACAGAAAGAAATCGAACGAGAGAAAAAGAGAACACAAACGAGAGAATGAGAGGAAGGGGAGGGTTGAGGAGAGAGTAGCAGTACCGATGTAAACTGACCATTTACATAGGCATAAAAAGGATGGAAAAATCCGCCATTACTGGGGAGGGCAGAGATGGCCTTTTCCCCCTCTCTCTAAAAGTTTGTGTTACGAATGGTGAAAGTTATTAGTTGAAAATCCAGGAGGTGCATGTGTTGCGAGGGATGGTGGAGGAGGGGGGGGGGGGGAGGAAGTGGAAGAGTAGGAGGGAGCAGGAGGGAAGTGGAAAAGGTGAAGGAGGAGGAGAAGGATGAGAAAGGTAGAAGTGGGGGTCAGGAGGAGGTGGAAGAAGGAGAGTAGGGGCAGAAGGGTGAGGAGGAAGAAGAGGAGGAGGGATAATAGTAGGAATAGAATGGTGATGATGGGAGGTAGGAAGAAGAGATGAAGGAGGAGTAATAGTAGGAGGAGGAGGGGTTGGGGAAGGAGGGCGCACTTTACCTGTATGATTTTTTAAAGTTAAAGAGTTTAGAAAAAAGTTAACTACTTACTTTACTTTTTTATTAACAGGTCTGTATTTTTTGTACCTATGTAACATTTTAGCAGATTTTGTTGTATTATTTGGTACTAGTATTTATTTTGTTTTTTGATTGGTTTGATTTTTTTTTTTATGGGAGAAATTTTAGTCACAGGGAGAGATGATTTAAAAGTGTAGATGAAAAAGATAAAAACAGTCGAACAAATTTAGAGAGAGAGAGAGAGAGAGAGAGAGAGAGAGAGAGAGAGAGGCGTTAATTCAATATAGTGGACGTGGTCATTGAAACTTTTAATGCTCACGCTTGGAGAAGAATACTTGTGTGTGTGTGTGTGTGTGTGTGTGTGTGTGTGTGTGTGTGTGTGTGTGTGTGTGTGTGAATTGTAAAATGGATAACAGGGAAGGGGAGGGGGTAAAATACTTCAAGTTAAGTGAAAGTGAATAACGAGGTAAATGATCCCAGGTGGAGTGGATAACAGAGGGTAAATAATTCCATCATTTCTGCTTCAGTGTGACGACAAATGAAAGACCAGTTTTTGCGGCAGATTGAGTGAAAACAATCTCTTTTCTCCTAAAAAATACTTCTTATTTTCTTTCTAAAACGCTCCATTAACAAGGAACCTTCGACGGAAATTTACGGAAAGTCTCTCATCAACATCGGTTACGTTACACTTTTAGGTTCCAAGAAATCTTTTATTCAAGGGATATAATTTACGTGTGTTAACGAGACAAGAGACCAAGCGTTGGGTTACAGTGCCATGCCCGAGTGCCCTTCAACCTCCAACATTGCCAACTTTTAACTACTCAACTCTATTCCTGATTTTCCTTTTTTTTTCTTCTGTTCCTCGAGTGAAACTTTTGTGTTGACATGACAGACATATACTGTGTCGGGGGGGTTCAGGTGTCTAGTTGTTTACCGTATGAAAGTACTCTGTGATTAACTCTGTGATTTTCCTCTTGACCCTTCTACTCTTTTCCTTCTTCCCTCCCTATTTTCTCCTGCCTGTGTCTGTCTAAAAACTTTATGAATCAAAGGCAAATTAACACAGCAAATGCAAAAATTATAAGAACAAATATTTTATCCACTCTGACTCGATCTTAATCCAAGAAAACGTTACATTATATTAGTGATATAATCGAGACACAAAATTTGCATAAAACTTTAATGATTACCTGAAGATTAGCCCCCTAGGTAAAGTTGGGGTGTTTAAACTTCAGGTGGGAAACGCAATCTTCATGTGACTACTCAGGTCCCCAGTCACCTGAAAATTAACCCACCAGGTAACACCACACACACACTCCTGTATAAGTCTTCAAACCAGCAACAAGCTACATCTGTCTGTCTGTCTGTCTGTCTGTTTGTCTGTCTGAAATCCAATTGTAGGAGAAAATAAAGCACAGATAAACTAAATCAAGAAAGCAAATAAAACTTGAATAAGATAAAGAGAGAAACAAGACTTGTATGACACTAAAACCAAATTACACAAGAGAGAATATAAGAGACCATAGGGAGAGAATGGCTGAGAGAGAGAGAGAGTGTGTGTGTGTGTGTGTGTATGGCTTTAATTACCTTAAAAGCAGACTGTGGTCAGGATTGGCGACACAATTCATCCTCACTATTAGAATTCGTCCACAGTCTTATTCTCTTCACTATACACACACTCACCCTAGGCGACTTACCACGCCCACACTCACCCTAGGCGACTTACCACGCCCACACTCACCCTAAACCATCCTCTTCTCTCTATCTCCTATTTACACCTCTTTCCTTTACTCCTTCTCTCTCTCTTCTCCTCTTTCTTACTCTCCACATCTTTTTATTTCTCCCTCCCTTTATTATTCTTCTTCGATTCTCCATTCTCCCTCTTCATCTCCTCCCTCACGTAAAGAAACTTCTCCTCTATGTCCTTTTTCCCCCTCATACTGTCTCTGCCTGTCTGTCTCTCTCTCTTTCTCTACTTCAATTCTCCATTTCCACTTCCTCTGTCTCAAGTGACTCTCTTTCCCTCTCTCACTCTTCCAATACTTCCCTCTCATAGTCCGTCCGTCCGTCTCTCTCTCTCTCTCTCTCTCTCTCTCTCCTTCGTCAGCACCCCCAGGTTAGTCTCCCACGAGGCTCCTTCACCCTCGCACTTGTCAAAAGGACTTCCCCTATGGTACCCCTCCTCCCCTCGCTTCTCCCTCACCTCGCTTCTCCCTCCCCTCACTTCTCCCTCCCCTCACTTCTCACCCCTATACCCTCTCACCCCCCACCCTTTAACACTATACTTTCCCTTTACTTTCACCTCTCCACACTATAGACAGAGAGAGACAGAAAAGCAAATCCATAGACGGGAAAAGGAGAGACAGAAACAAAAGACAGACAGACAGACGGACAGACACAAGATTAAAAAAAATACAATAAAAATACAAACTCTCTCTCTCTCTCTGCACGGTGTTTAGAGAAGGTGATTAAAACAAAAGATAAAAAATTAAATAAAAAATTGGGAAATATTTCTCAGGTTGTGGTCATGAGGAACAGTTGAGGAATTTATCACCACTAAGTTTTTCATGGGGTCACGTGATCACACACCCCCTCCTTCCCCTTTCACCACCCCCCTCCTTTCCTCCCCCTTTCACCCCCTGCCTCCTGGACCTCGGTGACAGGGTACAAGAAGGAGACAAAGATAAGATAAAGATGGTAGGTAGAAAGTGAGAGAAATTGGAGCAGGAGAGAGAGAGAGAGAGAGAGAGAGAGAGAGAGAGAGAGAGAGAGAGAGAGAGAGAGAGAGAGAGAGGAAATCATGTGGAAAAAAACAGTTTATAGGCGGCATAAAGTGAAGAGGAAGAAGAAGGAAAAGGAGGAGGGAGAAGAGGGGAGAAACAAATGATAAAGGAAACAGGTAGAATAGAGAAGTAGAAGTGGAAAGGTAGAGTGATAAATATAAGGAGGGAAGAAGTCTGAAAAAAAGAGAAAATAGGAAGAAAGGAATAAAGAGGAAGCAAGAATACATATAATAAGGAAAGGGAAAGTAGGGGTAATTAAGAAAGGAAAACACTAATGTATACGACACATACGAAATAAATAAAAAGAGAAAGTAAAAGGAAAGAAGACAATAGAAAAAACCTCACTAAAACAAGGAGGGGAGAGAGAAAAATCAAAACACTAGATACTCCAAAGTTTTAAACCATCAATAATGTCATCCCACCCGAGAAAATGGTCCATGTTGTCCGCTCTACCCCGATCAAAACAAATGGCCGCCATGATGCGTCGACGTGTTTATCGGCTGCCGTCGATCGGATGTAAACAAATGGACACAATGCTGCCTCGACGTGTGTTTATCTGGCCAGGAGACACCACGTGGGGAGAAGGGGGTGGGGAGGGGGGGAGAAGAGGAAGAAGAAGAGACAGCAGAGTGAGCGAGTGAGTGATGGTAGGAAGAAGGAGGGAGGAAGATATCTGGGAAGAGAAGAGGAAAACATATAAAATAAAATTAGGTTGAGATTATGACAAAGTGACTTGGGAATAATTTAAGATATGATGGTGGCTATTGTGGTAGTGGTGGTGATAGGGATAGTATCTGTAGCGGTGGTTGAGAAGTTATGGTAGCGGTAGTTGTGTGTGGTTAGTGGCACTGGCCGGGGGTAATGGCACTGTCAAAGGATAGTGGTGGTTGTGTGGAGTTAGTGGGACTGACCGGGGTAGTGTGGACAGTGGTAGTGGACATTGCCTTCGACTCTCCTTCTTGGGGACGGCGATTCTAAATTCAGTGCCAGCGTCCGAGGCACTTGGTAAACACTCTGAACCACGCACACAATCACCACACAGGCAAGAGAAAGAGAGAGAGAGAGAGAGAGAGAGAGAGAGAGAGAGAAAATGCTTGTGAGCTTTCTCTAAAAGTTTTTCTAAACGCAAGAACGAAAGCAATGGAATCTCAGGGTTTATCTAACCGCTGGATGAGAACAAGTTTCTGTAAGAGTTAAATACCAAGTGAAGCACAAGTGTAGCCTGGGTGAAGCATAACTGTAGTGTGAGTGAATGAAACGTAAGTGTAGTCAGAGTGAAACAAAACAGCTTTGATAATGAGTGAAACAGTAGTCGGGTAAAAAGACAAAATTAAACTCACCATAAATAAGAAAAAATAAACATAATTCCTTCCATCAGGATAAATAATACTCGAGTGTTTCAGTGTTGGAGACTCTGCCATAACTCATGTAGATGTATACAAGATATGAAATAAAATCTCAGTCCATAATGGTGTTATATAATGATTAAATTACCTTTAAGTATATAATATAGACTCTTTTCAACTAATCCACAGCCGCCAATGGTAATCCGAGTACTCGTTAATGAATCCCCAAGCGCGTTAAGTGAATCCAGGTCCCTTTCAGTCAATCAGCAATCGATCCAATTTACCTTATGATAAAACAAAAACATTTCTAATGGGGAAATTATGGTGTCCTGGTGTAGCAACGGAGATATAAATAAACGTGAGATACCGAGAAGGCAGGAGGGAGGAAGGGAGGCTGGCTAGTCAGAGAGGACGGCACTAGCCCAGAAATAGTTCGGAATGGTCGCCAGTCCTCTCAGGCAACAGAAAACGAGTCTTGCGTTTAGAATAGCTCGACAAACATTGACTGAATCAATTTTCAATTTCCATGAAGATTTTTCGCTATTTTTCCACTTCGGTACTTTGATTTCACAACGAATATCTAGTGTTTGGAATTTCCGCATCTTGGAGAACCGACCCCTCCCCCCCCACCCTCCCCTCCCCCGACAGGCAACAGAGACGAGTTAAATAATGGTAAGATGAACCTCGCCTCCTGCTGTATACACAAGGAAGATATATTTCCCCAGGTCTGTCCTTTTTTCATGATCGTTCAGTGTTACAGAATTGGTTTTACCTTGTCTTCAGGAAGTAAACACGCGTTGCTGAGGTGGAGGTGGGGTTCAGATGGGGTGAGGAGAGGTGGGTTGGCTTAGGTGGTGATAGGGGTGGTGGTGGTGGAGATAGTAATGGTGGTTGTAGTGGTAATGGTGGTAGTGGGTGGTGGTGGTGGGTGGTGGTAATGATGGTGGAGTAGTAGTGGTGGTAAGAAGTGGTGGTGGTGTTTGTTGAAATTGGTAGAGGATTGGTTAAGAAGGATTTTGGTTAGCGAGGTTGACTTTATTTTGGCTAAGAGGGAGCATTCTGTTATAGCGGTAACCAACCTGAACCTTAACACTCACCAAATAACAGACAAACAATCACCCTCCCTTCTACAGTCTCTCTCTCTCTCTCTCTCTCTCTCTCTCTCTCTCTCTCTCTCTCTCTCTCTCTTCAAGTAGAGAGAGAGAGTTGTATTGGGTACTCCGTTTAACGCCAGACGAACCTTTACCCTTCCTGGAGTGTCGCTCTTTCACGACACCGGCATTAATCCAACCCACAACCACTGCTGGGGTAACTATTCAGCTCAAGCTATACAAAGGCTACGGCAAAACCTGAGCTGGTAATAATCACGTTTACCTATGTTCACCTTTCCGTGTACCTGTGTTGACCTGCAGCCCAAATGCTCATTAGACGGCGGAGGGAACTGAGTCACTATTTACAATTCCCACACACGAGAGATTTCATTCAACTTCCATCCCTTGGGCTGTCAAGTGGATGAGTGGATGAATAGGTTCCTTGATCCCCCTGCCCCTCTTCCTTCCTTCCTCCCTCCCCCGTTAGATGAACTGGCCGGTTGGTTGGGGGAAGGTGGATGAATGGATGTAAAGGGAGTGAGGTAAGGATCTAGTCCGGATGAAGCACTGAAAAGGACCTCGGGTAAAGTGGGCAACACACAGGGCCGCTTTCTCCATGTTAGATGATGTGAGACGATAGTTGAGAGAGGAGAGGAAGAGGAGAAGGAAGAGAGGAGAGGGATAGACTGGAATAAACCTGTTTAATCGCAATGGATAGGTCAGGTAGGTATGGATGGGCGTTTGGGGATGTGGGCCAGACGGTATAAGTGCAGTATGGATGAACGTGTCGGAAAATAGACAGAACATAATAACGGGATACGGTAGACAGGTAGAGATAGGCGTGTGAAGGGAAAGAAGAACGAAACAAAACAGTGAATAGGATAGACAGATAAAGACAGGTAGGTCTATGACAGGGTTAGACAGAATAAATGAACAAGGACGTGTGTGTGTGTGTGTGTGTGTGTGTGTGTGTGTGTGTGTGTGTGTGTGTGTGTGTGTGTGTGTGTGTGTGTGTGCGTGTGTGTGAGTTCATATGAGTGTTTGTACGTGTGCGTGTAAATGTAAAAAATTGTAAGTAAGTGGGCGTGTAAGTTAGAGAAAGCAGGAAATAGCAAGAGAACCAATACAGCGTGAGGCAGTAAATACTAACCTAAATGTTCACGTTTATGAGGCAGAGGTTGTATTGGAAAATTCAGGAGCATACGGTGTAGGGAATTTATCAGGACATAATGAGGGTAGCAGATAGTAAATGGTATAGTCCCCCCTTACCCATTTTCTGTGTCCAAAGAAAATGGTCCTCGTTTATTCGCCAAGTTATCAGGGCTGTTACGTGGCCAGGAGGGGGGGTGGGGTAGGGGGGGGAGTTGGTTTAGGTTCCTGGGCGTTCATGGTAGAGAATGTAAGGAGATTAGCCAGTGCGGTTGGCGAGTTGTCCGGGTTTCCTGGGCTTATTCCTTAGGACACCAGGTTATATTATTCGCTACATCAGGGTTTGAGTGTTGTGTTGGTGATGGCTTTGACACCTTAAACAAACTACCATTCGTGTGGCCACAGTGGAGGCCATTCTCGACTGTGAGGGAGCAATCCTTTTATTACACAGCACAATTGATTAAATAATAATTCTTTTCTTAATATAATATGATACACAACGCAACAATAATAATAATAATAATAATAATAATAATAATAATAATAATAATAATAATAATAACAACACTATCATTACTACAACAAATAACCCCTAAAAATTCTAGAACTCACAAAAGAGATCAACACCAACACTAACCTCGACATAAACAACACTGCCCCAACACAGGACTGCCACCGAGCATCATGTTACGACTCAAGCTGAAGGAAGATGTGTTAATATTCATAATAGTCATACTAATAGATCAAATATCGCCTTAAGAAATTAAACTGAATTGAGGAAGCTCCAGTCCAAGTTTAATCAGGGTGAGCTTTGATCCAGGTCCGGAATTAATTGCTCATTGGAAAAGGTGTGTCGCAGGAGAGAGGTTTTGGGGAGGGGGATGGGGTAATGGTGTGGTAGTGAGGAGGAGGGGGAAGGAGGAAGGGGGTAGGAGTAGTAGGAGGGGGAGGTTGAGGGGTGGGGGGGGGAAGGTGGGGAGATGATGTGGTGGTGTTAGGGTGTAGGGGGAAAAGAGGAGGAGGAAGAGAAGGATGAGGAGGAGAGAGGGAAAGAAAAGGAGAAAGAAGAGGAACGAGGGAAGGAAGAAGAACAGGTAGGGTGAGGGAGAAAGGGGAGGGAAGGAGGTAGGAAGAAGAGGAGCGAGAAGAGAGAGAGAGAGAAAGAGAGACATTTCTACCCTTCTCATAGCTCTGCTTCTCTCCCTCACAACTATTCATCTTCTTGCTTATTCTTCCTACAACTTGATCAAAAATTCTTCACATAAAATTTCTCAACTTCTCCAACAGGAAGATGGAGCCAATATGAATACTGAGTTACAGAGTTTTACCTGAGACTTATCTTCTAGGAATACATGATGATACATAATACATGGCCATTTCATAATACGTGATTAATACATCATACATAATTTCAGATTACCTTTTAAAAGCATTCCATTAATCTTAAGGGTCTTTTAGGAAAATTTTCTGGGAAATTTTTAAAGTATCAAACATTTTCACGACATTTTACACTCAATGTAGATCCTTTTCAAGATATTTTAAGCTCATCGTAGATAATTTTCAAGACATTTCAAGCACATAAGCGATAAATTCCATGGCAGTTTCAAACTATTTTCGTGACATATCTAAAACATTTTCGTGTAAAAAGGAGTAGTTCCCTGCCTCAGCTGTAACGCGCGGATCTCCTTGTCCAAAATTCCATCAAGAGCGGTGATGAGATCATTTTAAATATGTGTGTGTGTTGGGAGAATGAGGGTCTGGGAGCAGTAAAATACCCACTTACTGAGCACCTGAGATGATGTTACGGTGGGTGGTGCCAGGTGAGGTCTACAGGTGTATATCGTTATTTCGTGTATATGATAATATGTCTGTAGTATATTACATGCATATGTACGTAATACATAATGTTTATATTAAGTACAATGAGAAATAAACAGGCAAGTGACCTTTATAAAGAAACTTAACGATGGCGTTTCTTAAGGTGGATATCCTTTGCTATTTATAAACATTCTATCCGTTTTGGTTCGTCCACTCGTCCAATCTAACACACACACACACACACACACACACACACACACAGACGGACTGGCTGACGGCTACGGTTGCTTTATCTTTGCTGCACGACGAGAAAAAGACTCAGTCGTGTGGTGGCCAATGCAACGAGTATTCACATCACTCAAAAACTGTACCAAAAATTGGGAGGCTGCGTGAATGGTGGTAGCGACGGTGGTATTGAGTAAACTGACAGCCGAGGGAGAGAGGGGGAAGAAGGGGGACGATGGACTAGGAACAGGATAGGAGGGGAACGGAAGGGGTTAATGGATCAGGAGCCAAGTGGAAGAGATGGGAGGGGGAACGATGGATTAGAAGCTAGGATTAAGGGGAAAGGAACGGGAGGGTGAATCAGGAGCGACGTGGATGGGTATGTGAGGGGAAGGATGGACCAGGAAGCAAATGGAATGGTAAGGGAAGTAGGTTGGGAAGAGAGGGGGAAAGGGGAAAGCAGGGGTTAGAATGATAGGGGGGAGAGAGGTAACGACGGTAGGTAAGGGAGTAAGAAGAAGGCAGGTAAGTGAAAGAGAAAGGAGAAGGAAACTCGATGGAGAAAAGAGGGAAAGAAATGTAAGAAATGAGAAATTATGAAGGAGAGGAGAAAATGGAGAAAGAGGAGGAGACATTAGTTGTAAAAAAATAAGATTCGAGGAAAAATAAGAGAAAAATACCAGATAGGAAGGAAAACCAATCGAAGAAGTAGAACTGCTACTGCTGATGGTTATAATGAACAAGATGATAATGACGACGATTATATTAACGATGGTGAAGAAATTTACTAAGAGTTGCTAATATTATCTAATTAGTCGTTCTTAGTGTAAACTGGACCTTGAAATAAAAAAGTAAAAAAAAAATGTAAAATTGGTATCTGTCTCTCGCTTCAACTCTTTCAACAAACGACATCACAGAGCTCTGATAAAATCTGATTCGCTTGATGTGGTAAATTATATTATCAATAAAACTTTGAATGAATTTATTGTATTTAAAGTCAGTTTCAAACATTATTGGCGTTATTAAGAAAGGCATATATAGAATGGATTGGGTTAGTAAGTGAAATGTGGGTGGCGTTTACCGTAGAGTTTTACATGGTGACTTGTTATACACGTGAATGTCGATTATATTCTTCTGAAACTGACTGGTGGGTAGCATTTAGTTCTCCATTCATGAATATTAAACGACCTATTTCCTCTAGTGTTAATTTATCTATTATATTTGTTGATTTTTGATGATTCTGTAATAATCCCTTTTACCTGAGAGATGAACAAAAGTTAACATAAATTTCACTAGGTGGTGGATTTAATTTCTGTTTGGTTGCTTTTGTATTCTTTAAGGCAAAAATGACACTCAATAGAAGTGACTCTGTAAAATGTAATTAAGTCGAGATTATAATACGAACGTGCTGGTAGCCTGGGAGAGGTGTGTGTGTGTCGTGTTGTGTTAACCTTCTGTCACAACACGGTGAATGAGAACACAGGACGTCTTTTCATTCACACACACGCTGCTGCTACCTGAGTGCCCAACCTTCTTACTTTTACTATTTCCTTCACACTATTCTCCTTACTACTTCCTTAAACTATTCATTACTACATATGTATTTCTCTCATATATCCGTATTCCATCTTCTCTCATCCAATATTTACCTAACACATTACTCTCCTACGCATTATTTCCGTCTCTCACAATACATTCATTCATCCTCCTACTTACACCTACAGTTCACAAGTTCATTTCCTATACCGTGATACTTATTGCTATCAGAGCCTGAGTAAGTTAAATCGCTATTGTTATTACGTCTAAGTATTAACTTTTTTCATCCATTGTTTCCCCATTACAAAACTTGACTGTTGTGACCATATTGTTATTGTTGTAGGATTATAGCAGGATTATAACCTCTTTTCTGAGGAGGTTTTGGTACTGACATGAGATATTGTTGTAGGTTATTGTTTGTTGTATATGTTATTGTAGAAGATAATGGTTGTATGAGGGTGTGCTGATGGGGTAAAGTTGAGGTGAGGTGAGGTGAGGGTAAGGAGGAGGTGTGGTGTGAAGGTAAGTGTGAGGTATAAGGGTAAGTGTGTGTGGTGTGAGGGAGGTCGGGAAGGTGTTGGGGTGGCGGTCAAGTCATTAGTTGCCCACACAAGATCCTTCCTGAGTGTACAGGTGGACGGAAGTTCCCTAATGTGGGGCGACGGGGGGCAGATCACCCCCTTCCTGTGTTACTTTAAAGTGATGGGCGGCAGAGGAAGGGGGGGGAGGGGAGGAGGTTGAGAAGAGGAGGTGGTGGAAGAAAGGGAGTGGAAAGGTTTTAGTACTGAATGCCGTAGACCAGAGTTTTAAAATAAATAATAATAAACTAAGATATAATGATACAAATAATAATAATAATAATAATAATAATAATAATAATAATAATAATAATAATAATAATAATAATAAAGTCCTAAAATAATTACAGACCATAACAATAACCACAAAATTCTTAAAAAAAATACAATTACAACAATTACAGCAGCAATACAATACAGTAACAATATCTAGGAATACATTAACATTCCAGGCTTTTGAAACTCGTCTGGGCATCTTCCAGTCAGCGGTTGATTCCAGGCACTCTGGAATGGGGTCATGCATAGTGAGAGGAGGCCGGAATGTGTCCGTCCTGACAGAGAGAATGTTCAGTGCGCGCACACACACACACACACACACACACACACACACACACACACACACACACACACAGACAGACAATCAATCGACCTTTCTCTCCTCAATCATCCTATCATCATCTCTCACTCTCTATCTCTCTCTCAGACACACATTACTGTCTACCGATCTACCTCTCCTCTCTCTGTCTGCCTGTCTGTCTGTCTCTGTCTGTCTGTCTGTCTGCATGTCTGTCTGTCTCTCTGCCTGCCTCTCTGTCTGTCTCTCTGTCTGTCTGTTTGTGTGTCTCTGTTTGTGTGTCTCTGTTTGTTTATCTCTCTCCCTCTCCTTCTGTTTGTCGGTTTATCTGTCATCTATCATTTTCTCTTCCTCTCTATATTTTCTCATATATGCTCTATGGAAAAAAACCTTGTATCTTCCCCCTCCCTCTTACCACCACCACGGGCCAGTGCTAGGGGTCGTGGGGGTAAACTTTGTGCCTACCCCTGACCGAGTGGCTGTCAGTCCGCTGTCAGCCTTGGCAGAAACTTCCTGACAAAGCCCATCTCTAGCACACACACACACACACACACACACACACACACACACACACACACCACCACCGCTACGTCGATTTTTCTCCACCACTTGTGCACATAGTGTGATCTCTCTCTCTCTCTCTCTCTCTCTCTCTCTCTCTCTCTCTCTCTCTCTCTCTCTTCTCATTTTCTGTCTGTCTGTCTGTCTTGTTTTTCTTCTCTTGTTTGTTGTCTTTGTTTTATGGTTCTTGTTGTTCTTCTTCTTGAGACTCATCATCAATTTTCTACTTCGTATTCTTCTTATTTTCTTGTATTTCTTTTATCTCTTTCTTCTTCTTCATTCATTTTTATTCTTCTTCTTAGTCTTCTTTATCCTCTCTTCCTTGTCATGGTATCAGCCCTTCCCTAATGCTCTTGGCTCAGAAATATCTCCTGACATCTGCAGTGCTTCTCTCTCTCTCTCTCTCTCTCTCTCTCTCTCTCTCTCTCTCTCTCTCTCTCTCTCTCTCTCTCTATCTCTCTCTCTTTGTTTATCTCTTTCTCCTTTCTTTCTTTTTCTCATTCTGTTTCAATTTATTTCCTCTTTTCCCTTTTCTCTTCCTCCACTTCCTTATCTTTCTTTTTTCGTCTCTTTATCCTAGTTTCTCTCTTTTTTCCTTCATCTCTCTCTCTCACGATTATCATACACCACACTTCTTCATTTTATCACCTCCCTATTTATCCGTTTATTACATCATTTATCCATTAATACATTCATCTTTTCCTACTTATTCCTCATATTTAAAAATCCTCGACACTATCTCACATTTCCATTTTTATTAATTATTAGCTACCAATAAAAATCAACCCGGGATTTAAACGCCTGTGATTGTCTTTTGTTTACCCTTAAATACTACTGTTAAGTGGGTTTTAATCCTTTTTAAAGAGGATTTCATGGAATTTGGGGAGGTATATATATGTATGTGTGTGTGTGTGTGTGTGTGTGTGTGTGTGTGTGTGTGTGTGTGTGTGTGTGTGTGTGTGTGGATTTATACAACTAATAAATTCACTAGATTTATAATACACTGAATACAAATACAATAGTTTTTCATTCTCTCACATATGATTCACCCCCCCCAAAAAAAAATATAATTAACTTTTAAAATTTATTCATTAATTTTATCACTCGTATATTAATTTTATTACTTATAAATGTATTACTTTTTATTTATTCATATTTATTCACAGAAATTTCTTATAGATATGATCCTTCGCCTCTGTTATATTACTGAGTGACATGATAACATTTTTATTAAGTTATATCATGTTATCTAAGTTGGCATCATATTGGGCCATTTCACTATACTGTACAACATGTCTTATTTATGCTTATGTTTCTTGTTTCAGGTTTCAATACTTTTGTTTGTTTCTGTTATCTTATGTCTGTGTTTTTGTTAGTTTCTGTATCTGGAGTCATTTTTTGTACCTTTATACCTGTACCTGTATTGTGTTGTTGTATTTGTACCACTGTTTTTTATACCTGGACACCTGTTTCTGTATTTCCGTGTTGACTCGTGTTGTCAGTCTAGTGTTATCAGAGGGAGAATTATGTGTCCAGTGGAGGAATTAAGACGATAATTCTGTTTGTATGTATAGTGATGTTTGTGTTTGTTTGTTCATTTTGTATGTATGTATGTATGTATGTATGTATGTATGTATGAGTACGTTTGTGTGTGTGTGTGTGTCTGTATTCACGTCGTCTACAGAAGAAAACACATGAGTAAAATTATCTAGTTTCTTATAAAAAATATTTCCATCATTTCTTACTACAATAAACACTTAAATGGTACTTAAAACTTTCTTAGATACATTCTTACGATAACAGCGGAACGACCTCTCATCTAAACAACATGACAGCTTAGTCTAATTACATAATTTCCTTCTAGGTAATTACCACCATCATTACAATTACAACAAAATACAGATATTACTGATTGATAAACACCCTTACAAAAAAATATATGTATATAAAATATTCCCTCGTAGTAACTTTTTGAATTTTTATAATGTTGACTAGAGTGTAACGCTAAACGCTTAAATTAGTTCTCATCGATTATTCATTATAACATTTTCACATGACTGGATAGTTAATAGAGTTTAAAGTTCGTTGTTTATTTTCATTGGAGGAACCTTTGAGTTTGATAAGTTCCTGATGGACTTGGCCTTTCTGATTGGACTTGGTTAACCTACGTCCAACACATGATAAATATACAAACAGGAAAATCACAAGAAAAATATGATTAAGTTCAGTTTGACGACAAAGAAAAACAATATAAACTAATTTGATACCAGGAAAATCAGGTAATAAGACATTTAAATACGAGAACAATCAGACAAACAGATCCGAGAACGATCAGATACTAGGACCATAGATGAACTAACAGGTACCACGACAGTCAGATACGAGGAAAATCAGAACACAAAATAATCACGTAGTAAAACAATCAGAGTGTAGGAAAATTAAGTAAAAAGAAAATTAGAATTCAGGAAAATAAGGTAAGAGGAAATCAGAGTCATGTAAATCAGGTAGAAAACAATGATAGAGGAGGAATTTGAAAGGCGACAGAAAAGAAACAAGATGGGGAACAATCAGAGTGTAGGAAAATCAGAGAGGAGGACAATCAGGTAGGAGTATAATCAGAGAACAGGGCAATTAAGAAGGCATAAGTATCAATCAGAGAGCAGGAAAATCAGGTAAAATAGCAATTAGAGAGTAGGACAATCAGGTAAGTCAAATCATCAGAGTAGGATAATCATATAGGCAGAAGAAACAATCAGAGAGGAGGACAATCATATAGGCAGAAGGACAATCAGAGAAGGACAATCAGGTAAGCCAACAATCAGAACACAAGGCAATCAGAAAGGAGGACAATCAGATGGGCGGAAGGACAATGAAGGAGAGGTTGGTTGTATCCTGAGGCAGTGTTCAAAGGGGAGCCCTAATATATGTGTGTGTGTGTGTCAGGTTATTGATACTCTTGATATATACGATGAGGAGAATATTGCATTTATGGAAAATGTGTGTGTGTGTGTGTGTGTGTGTGTGTGTGTGTGTGTGTGTGTGTGTCTCAATAACACCCAAATCAATAACACAGTCAGTAACACCCAGCCAGTAATAATCAGTAACACACAATCAGTAACATCCAGTCAATATCACATAATTAGTAACAAACAATCAGTAACACATTTAACAGAGTGACAATTTATATTCATCTTGTCAACAACGCTCATTTGATATTCTTCTCCTGTGCTAAACTTTTCAATTTCCTCGACCAAATTAACAGGTTTTAAACACGCTTCCAGTCACGTTGTCACTGTAAAACACATTATATATAAACTCTTATTTGGAATCAGATTTTAATATAAAGATGAAAATAATGTTGGGTGTCAGGTTAAACATTCTCTCATTACCTGGTCCACATTAAGTCCTTAAAGGAATGTTATATGATCAAGGAAACGTTTAATAGGGTGTAATAATAGGATTTATTTTTTCTCATTAATTTTTTTTTTAGGACATATAACCAAGACAAAAGTTCTCGTCATTATAAGAAAGAAAGAAAGAAAGAAAGAAAGAAAGAAAGAAAGAAAGAAAGAAAGAAAGAAAGAAAGAAAGACATGTATTCTCGAAATTAATTAACAGACAAAAAAAAAGAGAAAATATACCACAAAAATAATATCTCTAGAAAATACCTATTGTCGTTTAAGAGTTTAATTGATGGTAATGAGAGGAATATATAACAAATTAATTAGTAAACTATTTAATTCAATTTTACAAGTCAATAATTATCATCCTAAAGGGAAACTAATAATTAATTGTTATAAGACACATAAACGTAATGTATATATTTGTTGTATTATGTTATATTAATGTTCTGCAGGAAATAATGTTATCTATTCACATGCTGGAACAATAACAATAACGCTAATTACATACTAACAAAAACAGGAACATTGTAAGTCTATTTAGATGTGGGTTTTAGCTGCTTATAATCGCTTAATAGAATTTTTATGCTGCAATGCAATTATGTTTGGTTAAAAGTTCTCTTAATATTGTTCAAGGTGAGAGACGCCTTTTGATGAGAGAGAGAGAGAGAGAGAGAGAGAGAGAGAGAGAGATGATAAAGTGTGTGTGTGTGTGTGTGTGTGTGTGTGTGTGTGTAGTGTGTGTGTGTGTGTGTGTGTGTGTGTGTGTGTGTGTGTGTGTGTGTGTGTGTGTGTGTGTGTGTGTGTGTGTGTGTGTGTGTGTGTGTGTGTAGTGTGTGTGTGTGTGTGTGTGTGTGTGTTTGTAGTACAGTATAACAGTCTCCATCGATGTTGTTACGACCTTTGCACTTCGATGATCTCAACCAAATACTATAAAGGTAAATAATGAATAATAACAACATTTATAAGTAATAAAGAGCAGAAGGTTTTGTTATGAGTTATTTACGTTGTTTAATATAGTGTGCGTGTATGTTATTATGTGTACGAGCTTCACACACACACACACACACACACACACACACACACACACAACTCATCTCTCTCTCTCTCTCTCTCTCTCTCTCTCTCTCTCTCTCTCTCTCTCTCTCAACATCATTCGCCTATCTTCACCCTAGAGATATTAATTAAACGTATTGCATCTATCTTACAAAACTTGATGACGGAAAGAGGCGAAAAAAAATATAGTCACAATGGATCGTTCGTGAGCGACATAGGATTCTCATTGAGGTGCAAGAACGGGCGCCTGATTTTTCCTGCTGCGAATTCCATCCTTCCAGATTCAAATTCCAGATTCCTGACCCAGATTCCTACCGCTGTAAAATACTAAATCCGGAAATCGTATCCCAACGCTTAGAGGAGGGGAAGGAGGAGAAGGAGGAGGAAGAGGAAGAGGAGGAGGAGGAGGAGGAGGAGGAGATATAATGTAAATATTTATTACATTAATCACTTTTATTTACAAGATTCTAATGGTGGATAATGGATAATTAAAATGATTAAGCTGCTTCACGATAAATAAATTTCCTCTTAATTTGTTCCGACGATATATTAGTATTACTGTTATGAATACACTATTTCTTGTTCCTGTCTACAGTGAGTTGTATACTGGCCACAAGAAGTGATTTACGATGTTATATTACGAGACACACTTGTTATAGTTGTAGGTGGGAAGAGCACTTTACTCGAGTGTGAATCAGGGTGAGTGGTTCCTGCATCTGGCCATCTGTTGAAGGGAATGTCTTCTTGAGTAGGCGCTGTGGTAGGCCTATACTGGGAGGGAGGATGTAAGGGCCGCTATATCATGGCTCCTGGGACCTGGATAACACCCTGTGTATGTGGGGGGGGGGGGGTATAAACCTACAGAAGGACACATATACAGATACATACACAGACATACACACAAAACTAAACTTCACATAGTAACTTGATATAATTATGAAGATGTATAGTGATACACAGAACAAACGGAGGAATTATTAATGTGTATTACTTAATAATAATTACGACCACCTCCAGTAATAATATATAGCGTAGACCGTCCAGACTCTATACAATTTAAATTATACGAAATGTTTTCTTTTTTTCCTGGGTGTGAGTAATAGCATATATAAATATAACTTTCAAATCATATCATAAACTTGACCCTCAGCCACTAACACAATTGTGAGCAACAAAATTCACTGGAACGTTACCCCAACAATATAAAAATAACCATTTTAAAGACTTTTCAGTTCCCCGATGAGATCGATGTCGACAGGTCGTTCCAATAACGTGAAGCAGGACAACAAAAATGGAGGCTGGGGGGAGGGAGAGGTGTAGTGGTCCCCGGGCTGGTGAAAATGACTGAGCTCTCTATTACTGACCCATTAGTGACCTTCCTCCTCAGGTAATAGAGGCAGGTTAGGAGCATAGGTCTTGTGTGATGAAGGAATACACAGTGTCCCAGAAAACTGACTATACTGTACACAGCTTAACATATTCTCCTGGATATTGTGTGAATGCTTGTATTAGAAAATATTGTCCCCACTTGTTGATGTGTAAGTTCTCCTACAAATGAGGACAATGTTGTTGCTTTAATAAAAACATTGATTTATTTCCATGACAATTTGTAAAGTGTATACATTTTGTTTCCCTTACGAAATATGAATACAAATCCTGACTCACTAATTCACTGCCTGACTCACTGACTCACTCTCTGACTCACTAACTGCCTCACTAACTCACTGATTTATTCACTGAATTATATACGTAGATAACTTTTTCCCCATTAACGCAGCTTAATTCCGGTTCATGGCGTTACTGCTGTTCTTTATATACGGGTCATTTACCTCGTCACCACGTAAAATATTAGGAGTTGAGAACTTTGATCACGTTGAATTATTTCTATTTTTTAAGGAGTAATGTATAGTCAGTGGGAGGAGGAAGGAGAGAGTCAGTGGGAGGAGGAAGGAGAGAGTCAGTGGGAGGAGGAAGGAGAGAGGAAGGAGGAGAAGGAGGAGGAGAAAAGAAGCAGGGAGGGAGGGAGTCTGGAGAAAGGAATTGGGAAGAGACGGGAAGAAGGAGGTAAGGAGGAGGAAGAGAGAGGATACAGGAAGGAGGAGGAAGGAAGGAAAGAAGGAGGCAAGGAGGAGGAAGTAAGAAGAGTAGAGGAATGGAGGGGGGAAAGGCGAGGTAAGTGAGGGAAGTAGGAGGGAAGAGGGAGAGAGGGGAGGGGAGGAGGAGGGAGGGAGGGAGGGAGGGAGGGGAGGGAGGGAGGAGGAGGGAGGAGGAGGGAGGGAGGGAGGAGGAGGAGGGGAGGGGAGGAGAGGAGGGGAGGGAGGGAGGAGGGAGGAGGAGTTATTGTGCAGTAGTCAACAGGGAGAAGTTGTTATGGCGTGGATACTCGTATTTCTCTATTTTCTTTTCTTTTTTCTCTCTATTCTTCATTTTCTTCTCTATATTTACAGACAGAAACATGATGAAAACACGTATGTATTCACTGTGTGAGAGAGAGAGAGAGAGGTGTAAGGGTGGGTGTGTGAAGAGTGAGTGTGAGGTAGGTATGAGGGTAAGTGTGTGAGGGAGGTCGGGAAGGTGTTGGGGTGGCGGTCAAGTCATTAGGTCCTTCCTGAGTGTACAGGTGGACGGAAGTTCCCTAATGTGGGGCGACGGGGGGCAGATCACCCCCTTCCTGTGTTACTTTAAAGTGATGGGCGGCAGAGGAAGGGGGGGGAAGGGGCTTATGGGGCTGGTGACTCCCCCTTCCCCTTTGATGGTCATGAGATAAGAAGTGAAAGGGAGGGTGAGGAGGAGGAGGAAGAGGAGAAGGAGCAAGAGGAAGATGAAGAAGTGAAGAAGAAGAAGAAGTAAAAGAAATAGGAGAAGGGTGAAGAAAATGATTAGGAGGAAGAGGAGAAGACAGCACCAGATCCTGATGAGTAAACAAAAGCAACATAAATTACAAATACAAACAGTCTCCCCTTCAAATTCACCAGTTAAAAACCTCCAAATAACATTCCATATTCCCAGAAGAAAAACAAAACAAAAAACAAAATTAAAACACCTAAAAACAAAACCCATTGATGATTCGCGACTCCCGAGACATCGCTGCCATGAGCTGTTGTTACGTATTCAACAGAGGATAAACAATGTCCCCCGAAGCCATAAACAAAAGTAATGCTAGAGTATATTTAACATTCAGTACAGTCAAAATCCTCAGCAGTCGATTGTGGCGGCTCAGGGAAGTCGTCAGACATAGTGAGAGGCGCCTGGAATGCGTCGTCACTGAGAGAGGAAGGAGAGGAAGGGATGTACTTGGTTTACATAATGCCCGAAGGTTTAATGCTAGGACAGTGTTTTCTTGTTACGAGTAAAACCTGATGCATGTTTATGTAATCTGAGAGATGAGTTGAGTTGAGAATGTGTCCCTTTCTGAGATAAGAGGATGCTATTTTTTTTTTACCCAGCCATTTCCTATAAGAGTACACAGTCTTCCCTACACAGTACACACCACCCCTTCCCTACACAGTACACACCACCCCTTCCCTACACAGTACACACCACCCTTTCCCTACACACATAATGTTACATATTTTGACGTGAAAACCAAATAATATAATACACCCAATGACTCGCTGAGGTAATTCATATCCTGTTCCTCCGTCGAGTCATAACAATAAAGGGGTCGTGTTTGTTGACCATAAATATTTAAACCCCTGAGAGATGGCGTCTGGTCTAGCAGTAAGAGTGAGTGTATAACATTAGATGAAGCGAGTTGTAGTGTTTACTCTAGTGTCCAGGGTAACGTGTGTTATTTAAGGAGGAGAATTGTGAAAGCTTGAACAATACTCTCTTAACTTTGTAGAAAAAAAACACTCACCCAGGTTTGGTTTTTCTGTCTTGCGATCTGTTTCATTCGACTGTTTTTAATGAAGTGTTTTATCTTGTTTATTTTCCATTGAATTTTTAGTAATTTTTTTTTTTTCGTTTTTTTTTTATCTGGTATGATTTAGTTTTTTCGTGTTTTTTTACGTGTTTTTTCGTGTGTTTTTTTTTTATCCATTAACAAATTGGGTTTCATACATACATAACCTAATTCTGGTGTGGTGATTTTTCTTTCCACACATATACACTGTCGAGTTTCATATCATACTTTTATTATTCATTTACAGTTGATATTATTCTGGTGTACACAACTGGATTTTGTTAATTTTATAAAGTGGTTTGGACTCATTTCACACCCTTTGCAGTGCTAAAAGTGGTGTGCTTTTGTTTAATTTATTTATTTTTTCTTTCTTTTTTTGGGTGGGGGGTGGGACTGGTTATATTTAGTGACCCTGAAATCTGAATCTAATTATGTTGATCTGACTGATATTATTTTTCGTTAATGAGGGATAATGTAGTCTTAGTTTCTGTCAAAGTTAAAAACAAAAAAGAGAGGACATTCTTCACAACCATTGTGTGTGATTCATTTCCATTGTTTATGTGAACCGGAAATAGAATCGTGACTTATGTTTTCAGGGTTGTATAATAGTGAAAAATAAAGGGCTCAGATCCTCCCTCACTCCGCCCTTACTCTCAATTTCCTCTCTCACGCTGCAGTCACTCTCCCTTTCACTCCCCAAACTTTCCCTCACTCCCTCGACCTGACTCTCACTCCCACTAGATTCAAGTACAAAATGAACGAAGGAAGGAAATGAAGGAACTAACTGCTACAGTAAAAGACTAACCAGTTATTATTATTCACTCCACGTTAAAAGCCTCCATAACTACATCAATTAATCTTTGTAGACGTTGCCGGACCAGGTTAATGGAGTCAAATTATATCATTGTGGTCCCCGGCTACTGTGTGTACCTCACGTCTCACGCTCCGATACTCCCGGGGTTCACACCTCACGGAAAGAGTGGATTGACAACGCTGAGGGTACGAGTCGCAAATGTCCCCAACTGTTCTTCCCGTTAATGAGGTTTAGGTTTTATAATTTATATTTTGTTCACATTATAAGAAGTGTTGGTCTTGCATATAATGGTCAACTTTTGTAAGAATTTCCTGAAAAAAAATAGAAAAAATTCGAGCTTGTAAGAGCGGTCGCTAACTAATTTAAAATTTTTATTACAAGAGATTTATAAGTTTTTAGATAAACCCCTAAATTTTTTCTTCCTCTTTTTTAAATAAATTTAATGAGTTTTTAGTTAAGAAAAATTATAAGTTTTATTACTCAGTGATCAGTACTTTCTAACCTCAGTGAATATTTGAAATAATTAATATTTTTGACATATAAAAATATACATCATTTGAGTTAGTAAAAATAGAACAGTAGGATATCCATTGTTAAGGTGATATCGTATTATTTATATTAATTTAGTGAATAAACAAATAAAACAAAAATATTTATTCTGGTGACATTCAAGTTTTCTTATTGTTCTTTTTAATGAATTTCAAACAAAAACTTTTATACTTGTTTTTAACTGAAGTATTTTATTTATACCTAAGAAAAAAAAATTCGAGCTGACGTTATCTGCCCTGTGTGTTACCTCACCTGACCAGTTTTTACCTAACTTATGCCTTGCCTGGCCTTATATGACCTTACTTGACCTTACCTGGCCTACGTTACCTGACCTTACCTGATCTGTGCCTTACCTAACCTTACATGACCTTACTTGTCCCGTGTTTTACCTGGGAATAATTTCGATAAGCATGTTAAGAAAGGAGACGAAATAAACTAGTCTAATTAAATCGTTAAACTGTGGCCTTAAAGAGAGAGAGAGAGAGAGAGAGAGAGAGAGAGAGAGAGAGAGAGAGAGAGAGAGAGAGTATCGCTATCACCATTATCATTATCACTAATTAACTGTCATTAGTATCATAATCACTATCATTATCATTCTCAGTAGTAGTATAATATTTTTAACCTCCCTAATGGTGAGTAAAGCCAGGTATATATAACTCAAGTATTTAACTCTCCTGACACAAGGTAGAGTGTCAGCCAGGTACACAACTACTCTCCTGACACAAGGTAGAGTGTCAGCCAGGTACACAACTACTCTCCTGACACAAGGTAGAGTGTCAGCCAGGTACACAACTACTCTCCTGACACAGGGTAAAGTGTCAGCCACCACCACTATCATTATCAGTAACGACTTTGTTTACACGATCATAACGCGATTTACCCCTGAGGAAAATTGTTCTAATACAGGTAAGTAATCTCATTAACCGTGACTCAGGTGGGGAAAAATGTCGCTCGCCTCAATTCAGCTTAAATTGGCTCAGCTTGGCTTGACTTAGCTTGGCGAGGGCTAGCTTAAATTGAATTTAGCTTAAATTGGGTCAGCTTACCTTAGGGAGGTTCAGCTTAAATTACTTCAATTATGATTGTTTTAGCTTTGACTCAGTTAGGCTTGGAATAAATTAACTGGGCTCAGCTTGCCTCTAATTTATCGAGCTACAGCTTATCTCAGCGCAGCTCCGCTTGACTCGGCTGCACCAAAGCTCAGCTCCACTTAACTCATCATAGCTCAGCTCAGCTCAGCTCGGCTCAACTCACATCAGTCTGGTTTGCCTCACCTTGGCTCTCCAACTTTCCCCGATAACAACACTTCCCTAAGTCTTGCTTAACGTGTTATGGTGGGCTTCTCCTTCTCACCTTGGGATGGCTTCTAGTTAACTCTCCCACGGTACTGAGAACAGGTACAGTGTTTACAAGGTAGTTGAAACGAGTATTGGAGGAATGATGATGATGATGATGATGATGATGATGATGATGATGATGATAATAAGCATGAACACACTGTACCTAATAGTAAGGTATTATACGAGTAGCGGGTCATTTACTCAAAATATTATGTTGACTCACTATTTTCGTTTCTCTCGCTTAACTCTCATTTATCATCTGAGTTCAACATAGTAATTACCTTCTTGTGTAATCTTTCCCATTTATCTTTCCTTTTTTTTTGTAGGTTCTCGTTTCTTGGTTATTTTTTCCTCCTAAGGTATATATTTTTTTTGTAACACGAATAAAGTTGTAATTTTTTCCAGGTACCTCGAATGTTTTTATTGTCGTTTTTTTTTATACACAGGAATGATGATGATGATGATGATGATGATGATGATTATGATGATGATGATGATGATGATGATGATGACCCCAGAACGCAATACAATGAAAAAAAAATCGTACTTAGACCGCAAGAAAACTAAAAAAAAAAAAAGTAGAGTAATTTCGTTTCGTGATTAATCTAGCGAAGTGAAATACGAGAGAACAAACCTTTGCAGCTAACAACTACTATTTCCATCCCTCGCCAAGCTCACGGGACAGAATATTTCCCTACGCGAGGAAAGGACAGGTAGGTTGGACGGGATCAGGTGTGTGAGGGTATTACGTGAAAACCTGGTAATTTTTATTTCCACTTCTACAATTAATCTCTCTCTCTCTCTCTCACTCTCTCTCTCTCTCTCTCTCTCACCACCACCAGGAGAGTCGGCGTCAGAATATAACATTAATGCGACACACTATTTACCTCCGCGTTACTCGGAGTCTTAGCTGTGTCCCCGGTACGATGAAGGTCAACCGGGGCAGTGTGTCGACAGCTGCCACACACACACACACATCGTAACAGCTCCGTCAGTAAAAGAAGAAGAGGAGCAATCGCGTTTATCGACAAAAATTGCGATTGGATGTGGAATAGACTAATAGAGAGAGAGAGAGAGAGAGAGAGAGAGAGAGAGAGAGAGAGAGAGAGAGAGAGAGAGAGAGAGAGAGAGAGAGAGACATTTGACCCCTCCCCCTAACATGAATTACAAAGGCTGACATCTAACCTGGACGCAGAGTAAAGAAGAAACAATGAATCATTTCTGAAATATTAAGAAAAAAAAAGTCAGTATAAAATTAGAGTATTATTTATGTTGACTGAGCGATAATTTGTGTAATGAATGATCACGTTAGATGATGGGGTCCCTGTCCGTAAGACGTAGCTTATGGTAATACGTGTGTGTGTGTGTGTGTGTGTGTGTGTGTGTGTGTGTGTGTGTGTGTGTGTGTGTGTGTGTGTGTGTGTGTGTGTGTTGATGTGTGATGTTAATTTTGATACTGATGATGATGATAATGATGATGATGAATAACCGAAAATTCAAAGTGTTATCATCATCAGCAGCAAGAAGATGAAGGAGGAGGAACCAGCACCAATAATGTCAGTAGTAGTAGTAGTCGTTGTAGGAGGAGAAAGAGAAGAAGAATGAGAAGAAGGAGAAGAAGGAAAAACAGAAAGAAGGAAGATGAGTAGTAACAGCAAAAGTAACAACAAGACTGGCACTGGCTCGCTCTCCCAGGCAACAGCAGTGATCAATGGCACCCTCTGGCACTCACGGGGAGGAAGGAAAAAAGTATTTCAATTTTTTTCCCTCCCGTTCACCCAAGTTCTTTCCCCGCCTCACCTACAGCCTCGGTTCAACGTCATACACACACACAAAAAATAAAAAAATAAAATGTTACTTTTTTACCCTCGCGACGTGTACTGCCTGACCCTGTATCCTGACCCTGTATCCTGACCCTGTATCCTGACCCTAACACTGCACCCTAACCCTGTATCCTAACACTGTATCCTGACTCTGTACCTTAACCCTGTATCCTGACCCTGTATCAAATATTATACTTCCCAACCCCATCTTTTTTTGAGAGAGAAGTGTGTGTGTGTGTGTGTGTGTGTGTGTGTGTGTGTGTGTGTGTGTGTGTGTGTGTGTGTGTGTGTGTGTGTCTGTCTGTGTGTGTAAAGAAAGCAGCGAAAGAAAGTGGAAGATAAACCATAAACAGAGAAACAGATAGAGAGAGATGACAGAAAAATGAGGAGAAAACGAAAAAAAAGGGGGGAATTAAAAATGATGTGAGGGAGAGAATGAGTAGGAAGGGATTGACATGATAACAAAGGCTTTATAAAGTACAAAGAGAGGGGGATACCGATGCCACACGTTATAACCCCCGGCCACAGTGTGTACATAAGCCTACAACACTGTGTTATGGAGTGGACAGATATCAATTGCCACACCTGGTGATGATGTGTTTAATGTTTGGGAGTGTTATAAATATTTCATAGTTGTTTACATGTTATACAAAATAAAAAAAATACATATGATATCTATTCAGCTGTTATATTCAGTTATGATATAATCGAATAATTCAGAGGTTATGTATTTAGTTTTGTTTATATGTAATAATTATAATTCGTTCATTGATTGTGGCGTCGAATGATACAGGATAAAAATATTTGATATAACAAAATTCTGCTATAAATTTCTATCGGTTGTTACATAATATTACAGACGTCAATTATTCAGTTCTATTTACAGGTGATACAAAACAACTGTAACGAGGTCATAAACAGGGGTGTGAAATATTACAAGGGATTTATACATAAAGCTGTTTTGATTACAGGATGCAAGTAATATAAGCAGGTAATTAGCCTTAAAATGGTTAATTCTGTAATATATAATACAGTAGATAAACGCCCAGGTATTCTCTATTACAGGAAATACAAAATATACAAAAGGAGGAACTCAAATGGTAGGGTCGATTATACAGCATCCCGTATTAGAGGTTGTATAGTTAGTGATGGTACAATTTATTCAATGGATGATATGGAAATGTAGGTTTGACTCCGAGTGAAGTTGTTTGTGTATACTTGTAGAAAAATACACAAGTACTGTATGTATACATGAATACGTACGGATACATGGATACATACACTACAGATTTTGTATTTTTCTCTTTCTTTCCTTCACACTGCCCGTTTGGCTTTTTCTGCACACACACACACACACACACACACACACACACACACACACACACACACACACACACACACACACACAGCACAGTTGCAGATAGAAACAATTCTCTCAACGTTGTAGACCTTGACCAATATCACCCTGGCCAACAAATGACCCAGAAGAGTGTCACACTTTATTGCCCCTAAAGTCAGAGGTCAAGTGAGATCGTGACACCTTGGCCATTATTATCCAATAAGAGTGAAGTACACATGTGAGAGAGAGAAAGAAAGAGAGAGAGAGAGAGAGAGAGAGAGAGAGACGTACATGGTCTCTGTACACACCAATAACGGCCTCGTAAATCTTGCTGGTAAATTCCTGCTCTTTATTGATGCATCTGGCGGTATATGAGAGATCCCCTGGAGCTACTGTCTCTGTCTCTTGCTCTGTCTGTGTGTGTGTATGTGTCTCTCTCTCTCTCTCTCTCTCTCTCTTTCACTCTCCCTGGCTCCCCTTGGTTCTCCTTCAGCTTGTTTTCTCCCTCATTTCACCCTCTCTTCGTCCTTCTTCACCTCCCCCTATATCTCCCCTCCTCCCATTTATCATATCTCCCCTTCCCCTTCCCTTCCGTCCTCCATTAATTCTCCTCCCGTTCCCTGTATCTCCCCTCCTTCTCTGCTCCCCATGTCTCCCCTCCTTCCCTTCTCCCTTATATTCGCCTCTCTCCTTTTTCCCCTTCCCATAAGCTTCCCCCTCCCCAGAATCCCCCTTTCTTCTCTCCTTCTCCTCTCCCTCTCTCTCTCTGCGTTATTCCTTACACAGGTATATTGTAAAGTCGCTCTGTCCGTTCTCTCCGTCGTTGTATTTTCATCCATCTATCTGCCTGTCTGTCCATCTGTCCCTCTATCCGTCTGTCATGTTGTCAGTCTTCTAATTACCACTTCTCTTTGCCTCTCTCGCCTCTTCCTCGTCTGCTTCTCTCGCCACACTTCTCTATTTAATACTCCTTCTTCCCTTTTCATCTTCTCTCCCCTGCCTGCCTTCTTACTCAGCCCTGCCCTCCACCACTCCTCACCTCCCTATCTCCCCCCCTTCACCCCTGCTCCCTCTCCCTTCACCCCCCCTCGCCCCCACCTCGTCCCAGCCAATTGAGAAAATATTTACTGGGTAAGGCTGTAACCAGGGCGACCCACCACCACCTACGCGCTTAATTAACACTCACACTCACCTGTTACCTGGAGCCAATAACCTTTTGTAGGCGTGTTGGTCGCAGGTGTGGTCCCTTACCCTTAGGGACAGGTATGTTGGGCACAGGTGTGGTCCTTTAGCACCAAGGGTTACGTTTTTTGGATGCAGGTGTAATATCTCATAAAAAAAAGGAAGGGTTATTTAAGCTTTGTCATAATTGCCCCCCTCAAAAACCCTAAAGTTAAGGAATCATGAATAAAATGCTCATCGTTCAGAACACCCCCCCTCCTGTCTCATCCCCGTAAATATCTCTCAGAGTTATGTGTTGGCAGGAGAGAGACTAGCTAAGAAAATCCGGGTAATCTCAACTGTCTCTCCTTATTCTTGTAAATAGCTCTCAGATTTACACCACGCCTTACATAAGAGAAAAAAATCGGAAATTTAACCTGTTCTCTTATTTCTGTAAAGAGTTCCTTAAACTTACACGTCAAGCAAAATAAAACATTACGCACACACACACACACACACAGAGAAACCCTCCCACCCTCACACAGAATATGAACGAATCTATTGAATTTATTCTCATATAAACTGGTAGGAGAATTTCACTGCCCTTCGTTAATTTTAGTATTTTTTCGCAATTATGGCTTTAATTTAGTAAAACCTTTTTGGGGAGGGATTTTGCACGGTTTAAAGTTTATGAAGGGAATGTATCCGGCTCTTGCTATACCCGGCCTGAATCCCTAAAGCGTATCAAGGAATTTATGAGTACATTACGGACTCAAGCTGGTATATTCGTCTTAGATTAAATATTCGGTAAAGCAGATATACTGAGGTAGAGTCCACTGAATACTGATGCTTATAAATATTATGGGGAGAGCCGACCGTGTATATATAACACACACACACACACACACACACACACACACACACACAGTGGCTTTCCTCAACACCACTCCACAATACTAGGCACTACAGGTTATTAATACGGTAACCATGACAACCAAAAATATCTGGGCAATAAAGCCACCAAGCCGTGAAAATATGACGAGGGGGTGACATATTTTTCCTGTTTGTTGTTAACTCACAATGTGTGTGTGTGTGTGTGTGTGTGTGTGTGTGTGTGTGTGTTCGATAATTGACACAGCCCATCAACATATTTCCATTAATCCCTTAACGAGAACATCCAGTGGTTTTTTAGCATGGAATCTGTTGGTTCTAGGTGAACTCTCTATCTCTCATTCATAAAACTAGTTTCCCCATTCCTCGTTCTTTCCCACCTCCCCCATCACCCATTCCTCCCCTCCTCCCCATTCCCTATAACTATCCTCCCCATCGCTCGCTCCTCCCCACTGGACAGAGGACCAAGAGGTATCCAAGGGCGAGAATATATTTCATACAAAAATTATAGGCTGATTACTCTCTCTCTCTCTCTCTCTCTCTCTCTCAATTCTTTTTTTCCAATTTTTTCCTCCCTCTCCTCCTTTTCACCCTCCCTCTTGTCACCCTCATTCACCATCTCCCTTAACCCCCCCTAATCTCTCACTCCCTACCACCCTCCTAAGTATTTCCTTATTCTTCCATAATCTATTGCTCTCTCTCCCTACTCCCTCTCTCTCCGCCTCACCTCCTTCCTTACCCTCTTCTATAATCCTTATCTCTCACCCATCCAACACCTCCCTTAATCTCTCTCTCTCTCTCGCTCTATTTTTCTGGTCATATCCGGAGGAAACAAAACCGACCTAGGAGTTTGTGGTATGCAAAATAGTACCGAACACTTTAGTAAAATTTGCATGAGGCATATATGAACGTAAACACACAAACACACACACACACACACACACACACACACACACACACACACACACACACACACACACACACACTCACACACACACACACAGGAAGAGGGTCATCACATGCGGTTCTACATAAATATGGAACAGCATTACCATACAACATAAACTTTACCAAACGAAAATACAATAGACATTAATCTTAATTCTCAGACGATCTTATATTCCCACTGTACACACACACACACACACACACACACTCACACACACACACACACACACACACATTTCGCTTCATAAATTCTTTGGCCACACAGTAAAGAGCCAAGTCGTGTCTAGTTGTATATATCACTAAGACACATTAAACTTCCGGTGGATTCTGGCGAGGATCCAGCGAGAAGCGTTTTAATACAGTGTTATGTTGTCCATGGTCAGGTTGGTAGAAGTTAGGACATTTCAACGCTAGCTGGTGTGTGTGTGTGTGTGTGTGTGTGTGTGTGTGTGTGTGTGTGAGTGGATTTCAACGCTACCCAGGTATTTTAGTGTGTTAAAGTGATAGTGGTCAACGCTCTGTGTGTTTCAACGTTACCTTGAGTGTCATACATGTGTTTTTCAACGCTATACCTGGTTCGTTGTGTTTATGGATTGATTTCAACCCTGCTGATTAAGATGCGCTGGCAGCGTTCAGTGCTTTCAACTTTAGTCACTTGTTAATCACCTTTTCTACACTTTCCTCCCCACTCTCTCCACCTACGATTCTTACGCTCTTTTTCCCTTCCTCCTCCTTCATTCGTTGTTTCTCTTATCTTTCTCAATTATCCTACTTCCTACTACAATTCTTCCTTCATTCCTAGTTATCCTCTCATCTCCTCCCACCTCTTACTCCCCTCTCTCTAAATAGTTATCATGTCTTTCCTAACACTATACAAAGATACAAATATTATTTATCTCTATGTCTCTCTTTCTCTTTCATTTTCATTCTCTTGTTTACATTTTCTCTTTGAAATGCTCTTAAGCAGATTGACAGAGAGAGAGAGAGAGAGAGAGAGAGAGAGAGAGAGGTCCAGCTCCACCTTAGCAGCAGGGTTCAGGTGTGTGTGTGAAGCAGCAGGTGTGGAGGACCAGGTCTGCTCGCTAGCCATGAGTGAATCGACAACCCTTGATGTTTATGACTCTGGTGGAGCGTTCAGCCAGTTTTTCACCTCTTGGCCTCTCTTATTACTGATCCTCGTGGTGAGAGAGAGAGAGAGAGAGAGAGAGAGAGAGAGAGAGATTATTTTTCTTCACCCAAACTCTCTTGAAAGAACAACTTACACATAATACATATATTAGTAAATTACTCCATAACTATATCGCCTCACTCAGATCATAATATTACCTTGATTACAGTCCGGGGGAAAAAAAGTTCATACTTAGTGGAAATCGACCCACCTAGGCTGTGTATTTTAAATCAAGCTATTAAACTACTCATGGTATAAACTTCATTATTTTATTTTCCATTTCTTATTTCCATTCCTCTGGTGTATATATCTATGACACATGTAAGCTTAATGAGTAATGGACACCAAGACTAATGGAGGAAAATGACTAAGCTTAGATTTATCAATGTAAAGTTGTTGTGTGTTTAGTAACTTGTGAAGTGAAGTGTCTTGGTTAATGTAATGATGTTGTAGGTAGTTTCTGGGAATATAATTTGTTATTGGATCGTTAATGTGATGTAGTGAAGTTGTTTTGTGGTGTGTATGTGTGTGTGTTTTGAATACAAATATAAAAATAAACACACACACACACACACACCGACCTACACAAACACCTTCACAAACCAGAGTACTAACACGTTACACTCACGTTCTCTCCTCCCGCACCTCACTTGATCGTGTAAAGTAAAACTCTCACTTTATAATTAGCTTTGAGTTTTAGAAAGCCAAAGTTGAAATGAATCATCAAACGAGAACTTATTAAAGCATGTTAAGCGCCTTTTCATGTTTACGATCGTACTACTCCTTTGATTTCCTCCCACCCGTAAATGAATTCGAAATCAGGTATCAGAAAAAAGATATTTTTGGTTCATTGTTTGTCATTGTTTCATTATATTTCGTATTATCATTAAAAACTACTTATGGAGTTACTTTATATTTTTCTCAATGTTAATTTTTGTATTTTGGTGAAAGTATATTACGTTATCCTTTGTTATAATGTATGAAAATCGTTCAGAGGTGAGGTGGCCCCTAAGGAACGATCACTCCCGCCTTCCCTCCCTCCCTCACTAGACACCAGCTTCGTGAAAATAGAGAAAGCTTATTTTCTTAGTGTTTACCCCTGCGTATAGTAACCTGCTTTTATGATGCAAACAACGCAGACGTCTCCTATTATTCTCGTATGAATATTCATCTCCTCGACGCGAGATAAAGGCAGTTTGGGGAAATATAAAGACAGTGTGTTGGTGGTTGAGGTAGGGTGTGTTGATAATAATACCTGTGTTAAACATAGTGAAAATAGTTATACTACTACTACTACTACTACTACTATTACACACACACACAGAGGTGATCAAAACACTATTCCTAGGTTGTGACTCTGGCCTTGACACCTGATGTACAAACACAGGTCAGAATAAAGACAGAAATAGGTTAAACTCAGGTGTGAACCATCAAAGGCGACCCAATATTACCCCAGCCAAACTTAGCCTGTGCGTCACCCCATTATAATTACCTCATTAAGTTACAAACAGCCGTGTTTTTGAAGTCCACGTGTGTGAATTTTTCTCCTCACATCTTGCAGCGACGTTCGGGTAGGCACGGAGGAAAAAATGTCCAAGTAATTACCACGGAACTTATAATTATGGGAGGCGTTTGTTAGTTAGTTAATTAGTTGGGTTATTAGTTATGGGTTGGGATGGTAATTATGGATATTCCTAATAACAATTTAGCTAAAATAGTCAGTTAGTTATGGACTGATAGATAATGGTAATTGGTGTTTGTTGTAGTTAATGATTATATACAGGTAAAGGTTGTTGTTTGACATGAATGGTTTATACAGTACAGTAAGTGTGTTTTGTTGTCAATAGTAAGAGAAACAATTGAGACCCTGCAACTGTGTGTAAATGAGATAGAAAGTCAGATCATCAACCTGGGACTTGGTTACATATGGCAGCAGGGTCTACCATTAGACAACACATTATGCTTCCAATATCTTCCCAGGCGGCAGTACCTCCCTGTTTGGTAGCTGACTATCGTTACCTGTAGTCATATACGACATAGTACAGTAAATAGTAGCTCGCAGTTATACGTCCATTATCAATACACGAAAGGAAAAATTACACTGTGTAGTTAGTAATACATCAGAACTCGTCAACTGGTATTTACAGGTGACACGTAATTAAAGACGTAAGGTTAAACAGACAACATTTACCAATACTGTCAATTCAATCAACAGCGGAAACAAGAACAATTACCCGAAGTAAAATTGTCTCTGAGGTGTAATTATTTGATGGTGGAAATATGGTTAAGTAATTACAGGTAGATGATGGTAACAGGTGGTGGGAGGAGAGAAGCTTCATCGGTACAGTGGTGGAGGAGAACACATCAACTCCCTCAACTTAGTCAACGGTGGACAGGACAATTATCAAGTTGTGGAGAAGTGAGCGAGACCAGGTCGTGTTTCCGATGTTGCTACTGTTGTTGTTGTTGTTGTCGTCAATGTTGGTTTGATATCTCTCTCTCTCTCTCTTTCAATGTGTAAATTCTGGAATGCTTATGTGATTCAAAATAATTCTAAAGTTAAGAAAACTATTTAATATTTTGTAGTCGCACGTACACATTCATTAAGATACAAAGACACTGACAGATAACTAGACAGACAGACACCAACACCTCCCACTGTCAACTTCACTCATAAACTCAACTCCTGTCACTCACAACATCCGCTCCAACACACACACACACACACACACTGAGCGTTACAAGAGACCAAACATACATCTCTCCTGACTTACGACACAGCTGTAATAACGAGTATTCAACCTTAACTCTATTGATGTCTAATTATATACCTGTTGTAGTTTTTCTTATCAAGGTTTCGTCAACACCTCATTCTGAAATCACATCTGAGGTGGGTGACTGTATCAATTAGTCAGGGTTTTTTTGTGTGTGTGTACACGGGCGGCGTAATGTACCGCCCACCATCTTGTCAACAATATCTTCAAACACAGCGGATGTTTTACTTATTTAATTATTGAATACTAAAATGAGTAGTGTTCTCTAGTCAGGGAATCAAACACAAGATCATTAATTTATAAATCGCATATACTACCACTGAAGTGTTATATATATTAGTTACCTTTAGAAAAAAAAAATGGAAATGCATACTTTAGCAGCAAAAATTAGAACGACAAACACGAATTCGGACTGGTGTAAGATCACGCTGATACGAAGGTCTTCACAGCGTATCGGACTCGAGGTGTCAGTCTAAGTTAGTGGGTAGTCCCGTCCTGTCTCGATCGCTAAAGTTTTGGAAACACGAGAGACGACCCTGCATGGTAGCTTTTACTGCTGGTAATGACTTTTGTACGTGTGTGTGTGTGTGTGTGTGTGTGTGTGAGGTGGAACAGAGACAAGTTGTGAGAAGAAACGAAGGTAAGAAGGAAAGAAGGGAAGATACACGGAGAGAAGGAGTAATGAGGAAAGTTAAAGAAGGAAAGAGGGAGAGAGAGAGAGAGAGAGAGAGAGAGAGAGAGAGAGAGAGAGGACAAAAAATGGGTGGTAGAGATAAACCAAAAAAGATAGTCAGGGAGAAAGAGGGGGAGAGAGAGAAAAGACAGCCAGGAAGATAAAAAGAAAGATAAAATAAGAGACAAACAGACAGACAGATTGAGAGAAGGACATAACTGGAAAGAGACAGACAGAAGGAATAGAGAGAAAGAGAGAGATAGGGGGGGGGGACTTCTTCTCAGCAAATCCCCCCTCCCCTCCCCCCCTCACTGCAGCACGGTATCTCCAGTGATCCACGCGTGTGCTCTACAACTTGAGAGATTCAGATTGCGTCTGTTTTGGTGCTGAAAAACTTTCTGCCTTGTCGAGAATTTTACCTCTGTAAACGCTCCAGGATTTCGGTATGGAGAAATCTTTAAACAGTCAAGTTCTTTTTCATTATTTTATTATTATTTTTTTCGTAAAATATTCAGCATTTGTGAATTTCCATGCCACCAGACTACCAACTACCTCGTTTAAGGCAATGGCCATTATTTTACCAGCAACAATAATAATAATAAAATTCATCCGTGGCGAATCGTGTCTTGATAACATTAACCAAACACCTTGACATAATAATCCAGGGGGCCAAACACAACACATTCACCACCAAAGACCTTCTCGGGAGACTGGGGGGGGGATGACGTCACTCTTATCGAGACGGAGGAGAATATTCTCGTTAGTGAGAGTTCGTTCGTTAATAAAGAGTCGGGGTGATGAATCATGGTGGGGAGTCACTGTGAGTCGGGGTGGTGAGTGAGTCATGATGGTGAATCAGATTTAAATTGACTTTCATAATGCTATTCAGATAATGTATATTTTATATGTGGTGATAATTTCTTGGTAGTTGATGAAGATACTATTGTTTTTGAGAGAGAGAGAGAGAGAGAGAGAGAGAGAGAGAGAGAGAGAGAGACAATAAGTGTTAATCCCTCGAGTATGATATATCAACCTAACCTAACCTAACCTAACCTAACCTAACCTAACCTAGCCTAACCTAACCTAACCTAACCTAACCTAACTTAACCTAACCTAACCTAGCCTGACTTAACCTGATCTAACCTCATGTATACTTTTAGCATAAGAATGACTCAAGAGTTAACTTATAGTGAAACCTATTGAACACTGACTTATATAGGATGGAGTGTCTGTTTGTGTGTGTGTGACGCTCCTCACTATCCTCACTATATCCATCCTTGTATCATCTAAATTCCTGTGTTAGATAATCCATATGGCATGCAGGTAGACTCTTCCGGGTTGGTTGAGACAGTTGCTGACGCCCAGTAAGTAATTCCCAGGTGTGAGGATACAACAAAACCATCAGCCTTGGCGGTGACACTAACTCTCATATATTAAATCTCACCTTCATATTTTCACGGGAAATTTCTTCATAGATCAGAGGGGTTGTGTACCTCATCATCGACTATGTCACGAAATCATTTAGAAACAAAATTAAATTAAGATGAGTAATAGGAAATTAATCTAAAGTTCATGAAAATCCCAGAACAATTCATCGTTCATTCAGTCAGAGGTGTAATGTGTGATGGTCAAACGTTTATATTTTTAATTTAAAGTCTATAATTTTTGGGGGGTATTTGTCACTCGGTCTTATGTTTCTATCAATGGTTCAAGAGACAGTAAGAAAAATAATCAGAAACACGATAACACAATCAGTTAAGACAGTTCAAAATTTTAACGAATGACTCTTGAAGAAATGTATAATAATTACTATCAAAAAATAACAAATATAAATAATATCAAACATACCATTAACTCCTTCTCTATACCCCAACCAACGATCGACAATCATTATTAACATTGTAAACTAAAGAAGAAAAATTAAGAACAGGTATAATGACATGAAGAGAAAGTTGAATTAATGTCCAGCAGGGGAGTCTGATCACGCCATCAGGACAGATCAAATAATGCTGTCAAGAGTATAATGATTTCTTGGAAGGTGAATGACAGGAATATAATTAAGACTTATTTACATATCAAAAGTTGATTATTATTAGTATTTACTTGTATGTTATTGACGAATTTTTTGGTTAAGTGATGTTGTTCTGTTGTCGCAGCGGATAATATCATAAAGCTTCTTAATTTTTTATAAAGATATATACCAGAATAATACAATCTAGGTTTTGTGTTGTGAATTACCAGATTAGAGATACTTAATAACAAAAGGAACGATAAATAATAATAAAAAAGATAAATACCAAGAAATGGAAAGAGAGTGACAATGAGAGAGACAGAAACGAGAAAAAAAAAATTACAGACAATTCAGAATTTAGACAAAACTTGATCGTCGAAAATTTCAAGTTTGTTAAGAAGTTGGTCACATTCCTCGCAGCTTCACGGCAGTAGTCACAACACGGTGATTTATTTGAGGGAATTTATCGCTTCAGACTCTTTAATTTTACGACCGATTTTGACTTATATTTTGTTGAAGTCATTTGCTAAATTTACTTGGTGAGTAACATGTGTTTTCTAATGGCGGTTTGAGTTTAGATTTTCACGTCTACACACACACACACACACACACACACACACACACACACACACACACACACACTCATCCTTGTACCCATTCTTTTATTTATTTATTTATTTATTTATTATTTATTTATTCATCCTGCCCATGTGTAGGTTCTGAGGCATCATGGTCCTAAAGGCTCACTAACCCCCTCCCCATAAA
>NW_024750852.1:4802056-4847056 GCF_018991925.1 Homarus americanus
GTCCAGAGTTTTTCTTCTTATTATTGTGGGTCAGATCACTAACGTGATCTGACCCACAATCTACCCCAGGATAGGTCTTGGTTCGGGTTATTAAATTTCTGAATCTTTACTGAATTAAAATTAAATATATTTGATTCCTGACTATGTTGTTTACATTGCCCTGTCTCGGGTGTTATTCAAACCCTGTATTTGCAATTATCATTTTGTTTTCCTTACAAAATCCAAATAATATTTTTCTTCAACCCCTGTGGTCCTACTCCTGGTGCTACTTCCCCTTCCCCAACGTTTGCGTTAAGATCACACAGTATAACCAGACGTTCATTAAACTTCACAATGTATTTTCCTTTCTTTAAGCGCAACACAACACAACAAGAGTCAATCTCTCAAATTGTAATTTCTACATCACTAAAGAAAGCATTGTCACCCTCTTCTATGATGCTCCACAAGCAGGCCACCAAGGGCAAGAAAAATGTCTAATAAAACTAAGACAAAAATATCATTGGAAAACAATGATAACCGATATCGAGAAACAACACAAGTGAACAACGATGGATCCCGCTCCAATACTAGAATATCCGACGCCAGAACGTCCTTGAGATACGGTCGCGATCGACTTATTGCAGCTATCAAAAAGACACAAAAGTTCTAACTACAGTACAAACTTGTGTGTGTTAACCATTTCTGCAGATTCGTGGCACCACTGAAGACAAGTGTGCAGAGGCAGTGGCTTATGAATTAGTTACTCGTCTTATCTGACCTTTCTCAACACCTAACGTGATTCTTTCAGATAACGGGGCAGAATTTAAGAATTAACTCTTAGCAGCAGTGTGTCAACAATACAGCATTACACAAACCTTCACAATGGCCTCCCAGGCATCCTCAAATGGGTTGGTTCAGCGAACAAATTGTAAGATACTAGAGATTCTCCAACATCTGGTGAACCCGATCACAATTCCTGGGAGGACTGGCTTCCACAAGTAGCAGCATCCATCAATGGATCTATCAATTGCTTCACAGGCAAATTGCCATATTACATATACTGTATATATATATGGCACGGATAACCGCTTGCCTTATGATCAACTAAAAGAAACTCCACAACTTGTGTACAACATGGATGACTATGCAAAGAAGCAAATCAATGTTTTCATCACAACCATCCATGGTAAAGTATAAACATATTTAGAAGACTCACGAGCTGAAATGCTCTGCATGCAACTTAAAAATGCTAAGCCTGTAACTCTAGAAATGAATAACACTGTAATGATTAAAGCGCTCGAACGCATATAAAAACTTTCGCCTAAATTCACAGGATTAAAATGAAAGAACAGAGGAATGAATTCAAAATAATTGAGCCAATAACAAATGTCACAAACATAGTACATGTAGATAGAATAAAGAAAGTAAGCAAAGACTTCCTAGGAACTCCAGCTGTTAGTTAATTGGATCCTACCTCTACTACAACTGTTGCTCAACAGAACACAACAATAGGCAATTTATGTATCGACAAAAACTACGATCAGCAAACAAGAAGAATTAATCACCCTTGCTACTTTTATGCATGACTTGGATATGGCTACTCCTGTTTGGATGGAGCGCTGTAGCAGCAACAGCATCCCCAGCAGAGGTCATCAAGCAGGGAGATTTAGTTGCTCCAGTGGGCAAAGTACTTGTGGTGAAAGATTTGGGATGTCAAGTACCAACTCCGTGGTTTACTCCGCATACCTTTACACCTGAGATCAACAGCTGTCCACACTGAAGCAGCTATACACACCCTGCAAGATCTCGGGTAACCACCAAACATATATACAACCATTCAACAAACCATCTCGATACAAAATGTCCATTTGAAGAGTCTTCTCAAGAACATCATGCACTCCAAGGGCAAGATGCCAACGTATCATGAAGACGTCTGGCAGAAAGTGTGAGCTCGGCGTCTAAAGCGGGACCTTTTCAACTTCATGAGCATCATGATTAATACACTGTACGGGAGAGCCACGGCGGAAGATGTTGAAAAGCTAGGGAAACGTATGAGTGCAGTTTCACAAGCGGCCATGTAACAGAATAGCGTCATTGAGTAATCTTACAAGGCAATACAGTCTCTGAACTCAGGGTCAGTACTTACACTACAATGGCTAGTATGGCTTAAAGAATATTTGCATGCAGCCGAAGCCATTATTCAAGCTCTTACACTACAGTAAAAAATAATATTACCATAGCTGACTTATCGCGAATGCACAGTTTTCACCAATACAAGAAACGTGGCCATAAATATTCTACCTTCCCCACAAAAAAAAAAATTAAAGTGTTGACCCTCTCACTAACAATTGCACTCTTCAACTAACAGAAACAACCACGATAAAAACAATGTTGTTAGATAACACCAACAATTACTAAAGATACGTGTCCATCGTCGCATAATAAGAGCAGCAGATGTAGTACTCACCTTGCTCTGGTGGTAGAGGAAGCCTTGGCATCATACGTCAGTCTCGGGGGGCCAGGGACCATCCTGTCTGAAACAACATTCATGAATGAGGCCACAGTTCTGCTTTCATTACTCAAATTATGTACAACTTTATTTATATTTAAACCAAAATTCTATAAATAGTAACGGTAGAGATGGCGGACACTTCCAACCCTCAACAAGGATCAGTACAGCTTCTAGGTATAACTTGACACAGCAAAGTACAATAAGTCATAATGGTCAGAACCCCAGAGTGAGGGTGCTTTCACAGTGAGACCAGGATAGACATATTCTGACAAAAATTGTGTGATGCTGAAGTGAGTATTATGATTTTCTCAGCTTAGCTAATACCTTTTACATGACTCGCTCTCTTTCTAGGGAGAGGGAACTGTCTTCCCTCAAGGATAAAATTTGAAAGATTCGAATTAGATGGGATTCAAATTATATCCATTCCAGCCTCAGTGAGTGTAAAAGCACCCTACTCACGGACAAACCTACAATAACAATTTCCCGGTGCTGTGATTCTTATTCGTTCAAATCAGGAATATTTGTCTACGGAATTTCCTCTAAAGTGAGAAATGCCAAACTGTCCATACACAGAACTCAATAAAGATTTGTATATAGGGAGGTAGAGAAAAATAAACTAGGAATATTTTTTTTCAATTTCATTTAAAAAAAATGAATTTTGATCACACAATGTGGGCAGGGCTTTAAGGTAGAGGGAAATTGTGGGGTAAAACCACACAAAAGCTGACAAAACCAAACTTAACCTAACCTAACCTAACCTAACCTAACTACTACAAAAATAAAAACGTGAAAGTGTAAAATACAACACTAAGTCCCAAAGTTAAGAAGCCGAGTTAGGAAACATTCCAATAGAAAAAACTTCTCCATTTTTTTCAAGAACATCCCCTAAATAGTGAGGAAATAAACTTTTGCCAAACAAAAAAGATCATCAAAAACCTAACCTAACAGCTCTCAAATATCAGTATACATGTCTCACCTGTCCTAACCCGAGGAACCAAAAGGAGCTGACTTCTGGACCACCCGCCAATGTGTGTTAACTTAATATAGGTTAGGTCCCGATTAGAATAGGCTAGACATATTTGACAGTCGTTAGGTTAAGTTTTGGGTGATCTCTTTGTTTGGCAAAATTTATTTCCTCTACCAATTTTGGAATGTTCTTAATAAACAAGAACTTTTTTTATTGAAACGTTTTCTAACTCGGCTCCTTAATTAACCTGGGCACCTGTTCTTAAATATTACACTTATTAAAGTTTTCTGTAATAGGTTAGGTTTGGTTTTATCAGTTTTAGTGTGTTTTCACCCCCAAATTTCCCAGAACTTCAGACAAAAACGCTAGTGTATTCTTATCTCCTAAACTAGCCCACCTTTGGTTAGGTTTCCTCGGTTGGATGTTGAAAATATGCAAGGTGCCCTTCCAAACTACGCACGTGTGTTAAATAGCTTATATCGGTATTATTGCAGTTTCGGCCAATACACGGCCGACTGTTTTAACCATCCCCAACCAATAGATTTTTTTGGTTGAAGTATTTCTAACCCCATTTCAATCAGGGGCAAAGAATGATAACGTCAGAATTGAATTTTAAAGTTTCCATACTCTTTTTTTGGGGGCGGGGGGAGGGGAGGAGGGAACTCTAAAACGGGTACTTTCCCCTCGGAAATACAGGTCAAATTCGATTAAATCACACCAGAATAAACAGGATAAACTAATTCCTAAACTATTGGGGCATATTGGACGGAACTGTAATTTTACCCTTACATCTGATGCGCAAGTGTGTTTAAATTGCAGTTCTCAATCTCCCTTCTCAGGTTTTCACTTCCAGTAGGTGGACCGATACGCCATTTTGTAAACAGATTGGCAGCAAATTTGCTTCTTTACCATTTAACTATAACACTATATCGACGTATTCCCTCAAGTAAGTCTTAATGTTTAATGTGTGTATTTTCTTTTTTGTGGAGTGATTGGTAAGAGAATTAAGTGAAGAGGAATAAGGTAACGTTATAAAGTTTTAGCAGCTGGTTGTGTTACCTCCGGTCCCCAGCAACGAAGCCTACATCCTTACTGTACCTCCGCATACATATTCAACACACTGAACACACCAAATACAACCCGTGTTGACCACCACTTACCTCTTAATTTTATATTCCTTCACCAACTTTATAACACTTCACTGTGACGCTTGTTAACACAACAACAGCGGCAACAGAACTGACCATCGCAGTTCATGAATACCGACCTTGACTGATTCATAAAAGATCTCACAGCAGGTGTCGGAGCCTCAGTGGACTCAACGGACCTGTCTCATCACTTTGAGAAGAGTTAGAGTGTGTCTGTCTCTTTGAGTTTATGAAATACTTGAACCATGTAATTACTTTTTATTTCTCAGCTGAAATTATTTTATGAGCATAAGAAACCTTTACTCTTCCAATTGCGAAGACTATTAACCCATATGAATGAATGCGTTTTAACGAACACATATTACCGCTGGTCATGAATTTCTGAAACAACACTTCCAAACTCTGCACTCATCTGTATCTGAAAGTGTCAGTTAAATGTGAAGAAACTTTGAGAAGAAACTTAGTGTTGGTAGTCCTGCCTGGTGGACGTCTTCGAAAGCATTGGTTTGAAAAAAGAGAAACGCCTTTGTCACTTGTTAACGATATATGTTTTTTTTTTCATTCAGTTAAATGAATAAAACATTCAGCGTTAACAAGTGACAAAGGCGTTTCTCTTTTTTCAAACCAATGCTTTCGAAGACGTCCACCAGGCAGGACTACCAACACTAAGGCATCGTAATAAACAAACAAGAGAACATTCTTCTTATACTTTTGTGATTCACTTCAGTGTTGTATTAATTGTTATACAGACTGCGGGTAAACTCTCTAGGAGACGACAAGTCACACCTATTTCAACTTGGTGTTTCATGTGTACGGGTATTATGAAGTAAGGCCAAAATAATGTGGAAGTCTCGACAAATTGTCTAAAGCCATTCAGTAAGATCTTGTAAAAACAATGACGATATTTTGTAATTTCGTGAAGTCCCTGAGTGAAACAGTAACAAGTCCTTGAGTGAAACAGTAACAAGTCCCTGAGTGAAACAGTAACAAGTCCCTGAGTGAAACAGTAACAAGTCCCTGAGTGAAACAGTAACTGAATAAAATGACTGAAATTTGCATAGAATATCAGCTTCTTTTATATTGATGTGTGTGTGTGTGTGTGTGTGTGTGTGTGTGTGTGTGTGTGTGTGCGCGTGTGTGTGTATATGTGTGTGTGTGCGTGTGTGTGTGTGTGTGTGTGTGTGTGTGTGTGTGTGTGTGTGTGTGTGTGTGTGTGTGTGTGTGTGTGTGTGTGCGTGCGTGTCTCCTAAGGTAAATATCCATGCAAAATATTTTCGCCATCAACCTTAAAAAATACGGCCTTGGCTCAGCTCCAGGCCCCAACAACGCCTGACAATTTTTCGGAATTTTTCCTTTTTTTTCCTCAACCTTAGCACAGGGGAACATATTAGCCAGATAAGTTAGGAGTCTCCGGGCCCAGTCACTATACATGTATAATATATGTATGTAAACTGCATATGTGTATACTGCATATTATTAAAACAAGTATATTTATATATTGAGGATAAAGATGACAGCTGAAAAACCTCCCTATGATAACACACAATACATTTTATTCTCTATCTCACTTTATCTCTCTCTTTCTCTATCCTTTCTGCCTGTTCTATTATATTTCTCTTTATTACTTACATATACGTCTATTTACCTGTGGTCTATGTATCTACCTGTCTTTTCATCCATCTTTTTCTGATTAACGAATTTTTTTCTCCCTCTCTTGTTTCTTTCTTAGCAGTAAACATTTGTCTCTCTATAGGATACACACACACACACACACACACACACACACACACACACACACACACACACACACACACACACACACACACACACACATGCTTGTTTCAGATAACTGCCCAATATCGATAATATCAATCATTTTGTATTATATTCATGAATATTTACACTGCTCAATATACAGGGATAATAATGTATATCAACATTAATATAATAAACATATGAATATTATCTTTATACCCACTATAGTTTAATTCTTCGAGAAAAAAAATACTAAAATTATTGCTATAACGTAATTATATATAAAATACCTTGATATACCCTCGATATATTATAGCATATCATTACTCTGACATATAGCCAATGATAGCTGCTTTTAGGGCTCTCATAAAGGTTATATTTATCCCAGTAATATATCACTATACCGTTACACTCATTATACTTCATCAGGTGGAGGCAGGAGAGAGTATAATGAGTGTAATAATGATGGTTATTGTTGTAGTACTTAACTTAATGTAGCTGTAGAATGTGTGTGTGTGTGTGTGTGTGTGTGTGTGTGTGAACTCTCATCTACTCTATGCCACAATACATTTCCCTAACCAAACACATCTACCAAAACAAATAATTACATATCAGAATATTTTTTGTCCCTTGTTTGTTCAGATTAATTTGTCTTTAGGAACTACTAAGCCTAAAAGGAGAGTTTAATCCCTAGTTTACAGACAGTGAGAAGCAACAGCATCCTTGACTAGTGATGGCTGATGTCTCTCCCCATCATCTCCTGAGGCCTCGATGATGCTTGTCAACATCCTCTTCAACTAGTGTCATAAGGCTTCAACGTTGTGGTGCTTCGTTTGACCCAGCACTGTCTCCTCACTCAAAGGCTTGTAAGTGCCGTTAGAGGGAAGAAAGAGAGAGGGAAACAGAGAAAGAAAAGGAATTTAAGAAAGGAGTGGAGTAGAGGGAGAATAAAGGAGAAAGAGAATGGAAGAGTGTGAGAGAGAGACAGACATAATCAGAGAACAAAGATAGAGAGAGAGAGAGAGAGAGAGAAAAAAAAAAAAAACTCCTATAATTGACGAATAATAATCATTTATTCACGTTAATATATGATACGACCAACAATTAATTGCTCTCCCTCGTCTCTCATCCTCCCCCGAACCTTGACTTTTTCAATGTTGTTTAAAGTAAATATTGAGAGATATCGAGACTGATTAAGGTAAAAGAAATAACAGGGTCCCGATACAACATAACTCAATGATGACTACTGCTATTATGGACTAAAAGCAAGGATGGATAAATTGGTCGAGACACGCAGAGATCAAGAGGAGAAAAAAAAGAAGGCTATACTTTAAGTGATTATATAATGACGATGAAATTGGTTTTTTGGGGGGGGGGAGGGGGAGGGGGGGCAGGGAGTTTGTTAGGATATGTCACATTTTAAAGGATATTTTTGTCTTGTAAGAAATAGTATTATTATTATTATTATTGTTTGCTGTTATTTCTACATTATTAAATTTATTGTTATTTGATCCACCATTACGTCAGTGACTCTGTTCATTAACTCTCTCTCTCCCTCAAGCGACTATTGATCAACTTCTTCAAAATTAAGTTAAATTTTTTGTGGTTGGAAGACTGAAAATAGATATCCATTTGTGGTGGACGATTTGTGGGGTAAAATATAAGACAGGAAGCCTTTAGCCGTCTCCCCAACAGCTGACACTGACCGGGAGCTCCACCTGCTACCTCTCCTTACATACATACATACATACATACATACATACATACATACATACATACATTTAGCTGGAAATGCCTCTATAACGATCATGGGTAAGATACGTGTTAGAGTAATATAGCATGATTATATAAAAACCCAAGAAATAATAAAAATATGTCAACACAATAATAAGTTTGAGTTTTCTCCCTCAACAAACTACAACGTGATCTGCAATTAAATTATTTTAATACAACCTGATGTATTATTTCAAGTTGATGAGACAGGGTGAACGTTGAGTGAATTACCCGAGTCTCCCCTGAGTCACAAGAGGAGCTGGCGTCAACAATCAGCTCTGTTTTCTGTTGATTCTAGTCCTGATTTTTTTTTTCTTCTTTACCTCCGCAATTTACAATAATTACGATAATCTATTTGTTGATCAAGGACACACTAAGAGAGAAGAATGTCGGGTATTATTAGTTTATTACTCTTTAATCAGTGTGAGTGTTTAAGGTAATTTATATTTGTTGTCTCTCTCACACACACACACACACACACACACACACACACACACACTTTCTAATGGCTCCGGCTCCAAGTCTGATACATCAACATACATCAACATACATCAACATACATCAACATACACTCAGGCGCAATAAATAATAAGCCTCTAAGATTCCGCCAATAAAATACTAAAGTGAAGCATTACTTTATGATATTCTTAAAGGGGTGATCAGTTCCACCAACTCATCAACGTGATTACAATCTCATCACCGCGCTTCTCTTTACACCAACGCAAATGAACCTTCACTAATGAGAGACCTCCATCTTCATAGCGAGTGACGTCATCGCCTGGCTCCAATGAAAAATGTCTTTGAACGTCTCTGTTTTTTATTCTGTTTTTTTGTATATTAATTATAAGTAGGTCGTAAAGGTCTGTTTGTTTGTTTGTTGTTACATGAGTGAAGGATAAATGAGGCCGGTGTTGATTTGGGAGATTGGTGGTGTACATACATACATACATACATACATACATACATACATACATACATACATACGTACATACATACATACATACATGCATATATACATACATACATACATACATACATCCATACATCATACATACATACATACATACATACATACATACATACATACATACATACATACATACATACATACATACATACATACGTACATACATACATACTTTCTCTCAGTGTTCTGTATAAAGTGGGATATTATTCATGTTTTAAAGCAGGAGACCCGCCAGTAGTGTTGACTTATTAATGTAGAGAAAATAAAACTGTTTGGTTTAGGTTTATCAATATCGTGTTACTTAGAGATAGTAAGAACTAAACTTGCCTATACAAAGTAAGTTATCATGGAGGGAAAACAACAACACTAATGACTGTCTTCGTTACAGGTATATAAATGAAGAGAATTAAATAAAACAACGGACTCTTGAAGACTGGAGAGACTTCAGAGATGACTGTAGTGTTACACCTGGTGGTTATCTGATATAACACCTGGAGGAAATAACACCTTTTGTTGCACTACCTGGTACTTCACCTGCACAACTATTCAGCAGACTCAGCGGCTGACGAGAGCACCTAGTTAGGCAGTTATCCCATGTTGCAGTTCATGGATTAATCCAGGCGAACTTCTTGACCTGGTCAGCAGCGGATAGAAAAGTTGGTGGTCCCACGAGAGTAGATTGTTGAACCAAACTCCTGCAGCCAGTCAACATGGCCCAGCCAGCCTCCTCCGTCCCGTGATAACAGCGGGAGTGAGGCAGCTTTGTAACCGTACGTCTAAGAGCAACTCTGACCCACCAACATGTTTAAAATAAAATTGAAACTCATTTTTTTTTATCCTTGCGTGTCCTACAGGGTCAAAATATCGTTACCTTCAATACTTCAAAAAAAAAAAGTGGATGACACCTTCTCATAAAACTCGACCAGATATGATCGCTGTTGTGCTGCCATTATGACCAGCGGTAATTATTTCTCTTTGATGTATGGACACAGACGGTGCGGTAAGTTGAAGGAGACTGAAGGAGGTATGAGACGACTGTGGCAACACTGACGACCTATATAACCTTGTAAAGTAGCTCAGAAGCTCCTCCAGTTATAGAGTAGTTTCATTCATGGTAGACTGAAAGGAAACAAAATTGAATTCAAAAACTTACACAGAGTTACCCTTACTCTCTTGTGTCTTATAGGCTGTAACACCTGAGTCAGGCACACGGTACCTGAACACCTGATCAATAACAACAATAACCACATATCCAAGTTATTATAAACATGTAATTGTAATATCTTATACATTGTTCTTTGTTAAAACGAAGACAAAGTAAATAATCCCGGTAGATGAAGAGTCTGAGAAACGAACATTCAGCTAAAATCAACAAGGCTAAAAAGGTTCGACTTAGTAGGATTTTGTTCATAGTAATACACTTGTCTTTACAACAGATCTGTGAGGGACTGCAGAACAATGGAGTGACGTACAGGGAAGGTCAATTCATATTGAGAGGTCAAACCCACTACTAGCTGGGAGAGAATGAGAGGGAGTGTGATAGTTATGAGTGGGAGGGAGAGAATGTGTTGAGAGTGGGGGTGGGAGGGAGGGAGTGTGATAGTTATGAGTGGGAGGGAGAGAATGTGTTGAGAGTGGGGGTGGGAGGGAGGGAGTGTGATAGTTATGAGTGGGAGGGAGAGAATGTGTTGAGAGTGGGGGTGGGAAGGACAGAGTGCATTAGAGTGGGGACGAGAGGGATGGAATGTGTATCGAATCTTCAGATGATCCCTATTATTCTCCAATAGCGACTGTCTTCATGTTTGTCTATATTCCTCTTAAGATAATTACAACGATATACCACGAATCAACAGCACGTTATATCACGAGAACACTAAATATATCACGTTAATCTATCATGTTATATTGGCGTCCGTGTATAACCCCCTCTCCCCCCTCAGGAGCTGCTGCGTCCACTCCTGGCCTCAAATGTACCTGCATAAACGACTCTGCCAATATCTCTATGGTATTAACGTCAGGTACAGACTCCCCATCGGACACAATCTATCTTATTTTCCAAATGGTTGTGTAATCCTATTGGTAAATTGTGTGTGTGTGTGTGTGTGTGTGTGTATGTGTGTGTGTGTGTGTGTGTGTGTGTGTGTGTGTGTGTGTGTGTGTGTGTGTGTGTGTGTGTGTGTGTGCTGTATTTGTTTCTGGGAAATAGACAAACAGACCTTGTCTTGACTCGAGAAAGTACAGACAAATAATGCGACGTAAAATAGAAATGCGAACAAAGTCAGAACTGCGTGTAGAGAGGACAACCCTTGTTCCTGACAGGACAAGAGGCAATACGTTCCTCGGAGCATCGACTGAACGTACCCAGAGTAGGGACTAAACGCACCCAGGAACTTCTTTCGGAACGTATCCACTATCCACAGAATCGACTGAACGATACCAGAGTATGGCATTGAAAGCGTCCAGAAGCTTCGGGTAAACGTATTTAGAGTAGAGACTGAACGTATATAAGGTACCAACCCGAAACATTGACTAAAATGTACCTAGCGAGTGATTGACCGAACACAGACACTAACTGAACGTATAGTCATCCATGGGTCGAAGTGGTTCGTGGTTTCGTGAGCAGTGTTGTTAGTCCAAGAGTTTGGGGAACGGTTGATGCAGTCGACCATTATCTACTATGTGAATTATATTATCTAGTAACCAGTAATTTAAGTCTCATTCCTGGAGATACATTATAAATACAAATGCTGTATAGACTTCAATACTGGGCATCAGGCATACCAACATAGGAGAATTCACTGGAGAATATTTCAAAGCATTCCGTCCAGCGGCTCATATTGTAAAGACAGAAACAGTAACGATACTCTTTTGGGAAGACTGAACATAAAGCACTAAATGAACGTACCTGAACGCCTACATGAACGTATATAAAACACTAGCTGAACGTAACCAGAATATTGGGTACAAAAGCTCTTCAAATACATACAAACCGTGTTCCTCCTGCCTGACTGTCGGATCTCACGTAGATTGGATGTCTTCCGAAGCTGAGGAATACAATGGTTCTGATGAGTCTGTGTTTTTTTTATTATTGGATATGAGAATTCTGTGGGTAGAGGATGATTTTTGTTTTTATTTTGAGGGAGTATGAAGAGAGCATCAAGTCCAGAACGATGAGCTGTGTGTGTGTGTGTGTGTGTGTGTGTGTGTGTGTCTGTGTCTGTGTGTGTGTGTGTGTGTGTGTGTGTGTGTGTGTGTGTGTGTGTGTGTGTGTGTGTGTGTGTGTGTGTGTGTGTGTGTGTGTGTGTGTGTGTGTGTGTGTGTGTGTGTGTGTGTGTTTGCAGCTAGTTAACAGTATGAGGTGGCATAAACACATTCCATTTCTTAAAATTATCGTCTCTGATGCCACACTTTATCACCATTAAAGTGTTAATCAAGAAACTCGCCTCCTGAGAAATTCCCTGACGACTCGCCAGAAATCATCGTGGTGGTTGTCTGTAGGAGTGAGGAGCCCCGAACCTTACTCAGCTTGGAGCTTGTCATGACCTCTCAAGGCACGCCACTAACGAGGACCCGGTGTCAGCCACCTGCAGGACTCTAGTCTGGGAGGATGGCTTGATAAAGGCTCTGGAAGGATACTGGAAAGTTGGACGTTCTTTTACTGGGTCTGGAAAGACGATGGCCGTTCTTCTGCTGAGTCTGGAAGGATACCGAAAGGCCAGACGTTCCTCTCCTTGGTGTGGATGGTTAGAGAACGTTCAACTGCTAGCGCTGATAGAACAAAGCGCGGTCTTTCAATAGATGTGGGAGGGCGGGGGCCTTCTTTAACTCAGTCAAGAAGGTGACAGTACGTTCAGTCAAGAGGGAAGAATGGCGCTATGCTAAGGGTCTGGAGAGAAGGAGGATGTGGTCTGAGGGCTGCCACAAAATAAAGTAAGTATCCTAATTTTTAGTTTGAATGAATATACTGATAAAATGTGAATAAATACATATAGAGATAAACAGAAAGAAAATAAAAACAAATGATTAACTCACATCAATAAATTCTCTCAGTTGAAAGAAGACAAAGACGGAACAGGAGAAGTGATCGTCAGGGGATAATCACATAGACGAGAGATAAAACATCTGGACTTGAACATCAAAGAACCACCTAACAAAGACGTCGTTCCTCGTGTCTGAAAGATCGCATTTTCCTGAAGCGATCAAAAGAGGAGCTGGTGCAGCCCTGCGATTGATCCAGTCACGATACCCTCCCCTCGCTCATGTCGGTTCTCTTGGATTTTTTTTACAGGATAGTCGTCGCCTTTGATAAAATATAACACAAACACTCTATAAAAAATATATATATAGAAAAAATGCAGGTTATAACGTTACGATACTTTTGGTTAAATTGAGGTTTTATTTCTCTTAACTAATATTTTGATAAAGATTAGTTCAGTCCTTCTCTATAAATATTTGCTGACTCAGGGAACTAACTCAAAGAATTCCCACTTTATTACAAAATCCAATTCACTTTTACGTATTATTCATTTTATACTTTTATACATATGTGTTTATATATCTACATGTATAACTATATCCAAACACAAAATATACCTTTAAAAATACTATTAATTAAAAATCAGGTAAACACTGCCACCTGGAGCAGCATCAACAGACTCCTTCAGTAGCTTCCAGTACACTCGGGGAAATTAATAGATCTACTTAGCATTTTATCTCTATTCCCGTGAGTCTCTGATGGATGAGAGCAAAGTCGGGAGATGGATGGTTGAAGTTAGTGGTAGTCGACCATCCATCAGAGGTGAGGTATTATGGTTGACTAATTGCCTGTTTCTTACCTTAGTAACTTTCTAAGTGACTCTAACACACACACACACACACACACACACACACACACACACACACACACACACACACACACACACACACACACACACACATATTCGTCATTTATTAGCCAAATTGTTCTTTCTTCTCTCCCTCTCTCACTCTTTTCTCTCCCTCCCATTCCTCTCTCCCTCTCACCCCTCTCTCCTGCTCACCCACTCTCTCTCCCTCCCATTCCTCTCTCCCTCCCATACCCTCTATCTCGCTCACCCACTTTCTCTCCCTCTCACCCCTCTCTCTCCCTCTCACCCCTCTCTCTTCCTCTCACTCCACTCTCCCGATAGCGCCGTGTGTTACTATCCAGAGTTTTGCAGCCGACAGATAAAAATTTTCACCCTCGTGAGAATAGTGAAGCTTCCTCGACCACTGTGGGAGATGAGGTGATGCTAGGAGACTAGGTAGTGCTGAGATATGAGCTGGGAGATGAGGTGGTGCTGGGGAAGTGAAATGGGAAACGAGATAGTGCTGGGAGATGAAATGATGCTAGGAAATGAAGTAGAAGATGAGGTGATGCTGGGAAAGTGAGCTGGGAAACGAGGTAGTGCTGAGACATGAGCTGGGAGGTCTCGCTTTCTCTCTTAATTACTCATCTACTTTTTTGCACCACCTCTATATTTTTTTTCTCTCATATTCATCCTTCATCTCTTTCTCTTTCTCTTCTTATTCAAATTTCATCCCTTTCTTTACCATTCTCTATCTTTTTCTGTTTCTCCTCTCTTTCTCAACCTTTCTACGGGGCTGTCTGTGTTTCATTTTCTCTCTCTCTCTCTCTCTCCTCCTTCTGTTTCTCCTTGTCAGCACCCTCTCACACTTGACTGACAGTTCATCTTTCATCTTAACATGTTGTCTTTTATCTTGTTCCCCAGCGTGTCTTGAGAGAGAGAGAGAGAGAGAGAGAGAGAGAGAGAGAGAGAGAGAGAGAGAGAGAGAGAGAGAGAGAGAGAGAGAGAGAGACAGAGAGAGAGAGATGAGAGAGAGAGAGAGAGAGAGAGAGAGAGAGAGAGAGAGGAGAGAGAGAGAGAGGGGGAGGGGGGCAGATGAAGCCTTGAAGATAAGCTGACAGTGATGCTGACAACGGAGCCGAGGATGTTGCTGACATGTAAGCTGGCAGATAATTAAGAATGTGAGCTGACAAGGACGGAAAAACCTAAAACTTGGGTAATAGATCAGCTGGAGGACAAGCTAGTTCTCCAAGGGGGTGAAGATAAGCCTTGAAGCAAACTTGTGTGTGTGTGAAGGGGAGAAGGGAAGGAAGAGAAGAGAGGAGGAGGGAGAAGGAGAATGGTATCTGTATCTTGAGCTGAATGAATGAATGCCTGGATAAATATGGAACAGTATACCAACTTCTACCCCACAATAGGTTCTAAGGATGTGTCTTCTAGCTGATGTCAAAACAGGTTCTATTTTTAGTGGATGAAATAAATGAGTGTGTACAGTATTGAACAGCAAGGAAAGAGGGGATTATTTCCTACTTTGATTGGCTCTACAGGAGACAGGTTTTAGTATGAGTGTATAAAACATCCTCAAAACCTACCTACCTACCTACCTACCTACCTACCTACCTTTCCTTCCTACCTGAGTATATTATATTTCTTTATCAAACACTTTCCATTACAAGCTGACATAATTCAATAACATTTTCAATATTGTGGAGGACAGGTAGATGGTGAGAGAGAGAGAGAGAGAGAGAGAGAGAGAGAGAGAGAGAGACAGTTATCCATCACCTATATCCCTCGAACACCTGTACCAACATCTTACCTATCCTGTCTACCATGATATTCCGCGGCATGACACACGACAGGAAATCCCCCCCCCCAAAAAAAAAAATATTGATAAGCGATTTAAAAAGAAAAGAAAAAAGTTTGTCGTGTGATTTTATTTTATTTTATTTTTTTAAAGCTGAGGCCAGGAAGAAGGGATATTGTTTTACTATATTTATATTTTCTTCTTTTATTTTTTACCCTCGTTATATACAACAGATGATTTTGTAGGTGAGTGAAGAGATGTGAGTATAAGGGAAAATATCTATAACACGGTTTACTAAAGGTTTCAATTATATTCTGAGTATGTGTATGTAAAAGACACATATATATATAGAGAGACACAGCGACACATATATGCAAACACTGTATATATCATCCTTCCATCGGGTGAGCAGCGTGTCAATGTTTGTTTAACTCACCAGTAAGTTTGGTTTTAATTAATATGGCCTCGTGTGTGACGGCTGCCACCCTGAGCTGTTATGATGTGTGTGACTCATTGTATTATTAATTATGATGATAATGTGAGAATATTAATACGAAGAAGAAGCAGAAGAAGAAGAAAAAATAATAAAATAATAAAATAAAATAAAATAAAATAAAATGAAGAAGAAGAAGAAGAAATAATTGCATGGTGAAAAATATGACTAAATACTATGCGAATTATATAAACAAGAGACACTAATTTAAATGACATTGACGTTTATTTTATTTTTCAATTTTAGTTCCAAAAAAACACTATTGAAATTCCGAACGCTGTGATAATTTACGAACACTACGAATTTCCTAACGTTACGAGAATGTTCGAACGATAAACGAATTTCTGAACACCGTAAAAATAAACTCTTTAACGTTCTAAAATATCCGAACGATGTAAAAAAAAAAGAAAACTGTTCGGATGATGTCAATATTTACTTTATATCTCACTTGGATGTGTAAATAATGATGAGGAAGAGAACAGCATCTTGGTAAGGTTGATAATCTCTCTCATTCTCTCTCTTTTTAGTCTTTCTTTCTCTCTCTGTCTTTTTCTTTCGTTGTGTCTATCTGTCTGTTCTTTTATTATTCTTTCTCTTTATCCCAATTTCACCAGACATCAGACTTCTCTCTCTCTCTCTCTCTCTCACTGGTGGTAGGTGACGGCTCCCTCGACAGGTTGACGCCGCCGCCACTTCATAACGTCAGTCTGGGTTTGTCCCGCTCGCCTGCATTCTTGCTGGGGCATTTTGTGTCGCGTCTCCAGAGCTTGCTGTGTAAGAGGGGGGGGGTGTGAACGGGAGGATAATGGGGAGAATAGTGGAAGAGAGGGTGGAATGGGGAGGGTGTGAAGGAGGTGGGGGAGGGGAGGGAGTGAAGGGGAAAAAGGAAGGGGAAGGTGTTAGATGAGGAGGAGGAGGAGGTGGGTAGAGGAAAAGGGAGAGGGTGTGAATGAGAGATGGGTAGAAGGGGAGAAGTGGCAGATAGAAAGAAGTATAGGGGAAAGGAGGTAATGGGAAGGGGAGGGAGGGAAAAAGAAAGAGATGGGAAGATATAAAAGGAAGAGGAGGATGGGTGTGATAAGGAAGAAGAGGCATGGGATTGACAAAAAGAGAGAGATAAAATGAACGGAATGGGGAAGGAAGGGAGGAAGGAGGAATAGGGAGAGGGAAAGGAAGTTTGTAAATGATGAATAGGATAAAGAGGTGTATGATTGTGAAGTTATGGGAAGGGAAGAGAGAATAGTATGGAATCTTTCTTTTAATTATTTAACGTAAACTTAATCAAAAGAAAACTCACAAAGAACAAAAATAAATACAAAAAAAAACACAGACACAGAACAAACACAAAATCATAGAAATACGCATAGATCCTTCAAGAACACCCCCCACACACACAACACCTGGAGAGACGCCTGCAAGTTTCAGGTATGCTGCAAAACAAGCAACTTGTGCTCCAGGAGGACAGCCCAAGACGAGCCTCACCAGCCCACTCTCCCCAGCCCTAGAAGACAAAGGAGAGGAGCACCACCAGCCCACTCTCCCCTTACTCCCAGAAGACAAGGGAGAGGGAGCACCACTAGCCCACTCTCTCCCTTAATTCTGGTAGAAGACAAGGGAGAGGAGCACCACCATTCACCTCCCTTACTTCCCAGAAGACAAGGGAGAGGGAGCACCACCAGCTCACTCTCCCACTCCCTGAAGACAAGGAGAAGCACCACCATCTCACCTCCCTTACTCCCCAGAAGACAAGGAAATGGAGCACCTCACCAGCTCACTCTCTTACTCCAGAAGACAAGGGAGACGGAGACCACTAGCCCACTTCCCCATCACTCCCTAGCTCCCAGAAGACAAGGGAAAGGGAGTACCACTCCCAGAAGACAAGGGAGAGGAGCACCATCAGCCCACTCTCCTTACCCCAGAAGACAAGGACAAGGGGGAGCACCACAAGGGAGACAGCACCACTCACACTCTCCCCACCCCTGTAAAGACAAGGAAGACAAGGAGACAAGGAGCACCACAGCCCAGCCTCCTCAGCCCCCAGAAGACAAGGAAGGGGAGCATCACCAGCCCACTCTCCCTACCCCAGAAGACAAGCCTCCCAGAAGACAAGGGAGACGTGGAGCACCACTCAGCTCCACTCTCCTTACCCCAGAAGACAAGTGAAAGGAGCACCACTCAGCCCACTCTCCTTACTCCCCAGAAGACAAGGAGACGGAGCACCACTCAGGCTCCACTTCCCCACTCCCCAAACATATATGAAAGTGAGCACACACCAGCCCACTCCTACCTTGGTGAAGACATGGGGAGGAGCACCACTAGCCCACTCTCCCTTACCACTCCCCAGAAGACAAGGGAAAGGGAGCACCACTCAGCCCACTCCCCTTCCCAGAAGACAAGGAGGAGCAATTACTCAGCTCCACTCCCTTACCCCAGAAGACAAGGAAGGAGCACAAACAGCCCACTCTCCCCATCTCAGGGTGACAAGCTGCAATGTAAGGGCAAAGAAAGGCCTGGCAAGGGATTTATGACTTGTCGGGTTTGGCTGCGTGTTTGAGGCTGTGTGTGGGGGGCTGAGGTGTGGGGGAGAGGCTGTGTGTGGGGGAGGCTGTGTGTGGGGGAGGGAGGCTGTGTGGGGAGAGGCTGTGTGGGGAGGCTGCAGGTGGGGGAGGGCTGTGTGGGGAGAGGCTGTGGGGAGAGGCTGTGTGGGGAGGCTGTGTGGGGAGAGGTGTGTGGGGGAGAGCTGTGTGGGGAGAGGCTGGGGGAGGCTGTGTGGGGGGAGAGGCTGGGGTGGAGAGGCGTGGGGAGAGGCGTGGGGGAGAGGTGTGGGGGGGGAGGCGTGGGGGGAGGCTGTGTGTGGGGGGGAGGGGTGTAGGAGGGGCTGTGTGTGGGGAGAGGCTGTGTGGGGGAGAGGCTGTGTGGGGGAGGCTGTGGGGAGAGGCTGTGTGGGGGAGAGCTGTGTGTGGGGGAGAAGGTGGAGGAGAAAGGATGGGGGTTGAGAGAGAGAGGGGGTTGTGGGGAGGGGGAGGCTCTTCATGCCCTCAGTTTATCCACGCTATAAAATCCTCATCATTCTTACCTGTGTAATTAATCCCCAGTAAGGTAAATATATTCAAATTATCTCTTATACTGTAAAGCACTTGTTAAAACACTCTTATTGTGTTTAGTCAGTTCAACACCCGCCTGTCCTTACCTCACTGATGGAATGTTTCTTGGACTTCACATGCAAGAATTAAAGAAGGTGATTGAACGTAACTCAGAGAAAATAAGTTGCTGACAAATCTAAGACTGAGCATATCAATCACTAATTGTTTTTCCCCAAATGTTTCACGCCTGAATAATAATAACACTCAGGGGTATTAATTACTTAAACTAAAATTATTGGTTAAGAATACACAGGACCTCACATATATATACATTACAAATATTAAAACAAAAATATATACCATAAATACCATAAAAAAAATCAATCAAATTAATATTAGTAAAAGACTATAACCCGGTGACCCAAACAAGGTGTTATTACCTCACCCGGTACCGACATATTTACCCCGGCGGAGACTGTCTATATGAACGGCAGATTGGTGGCTCCAGACCACAGGCTCTCTTCCAGTTGGTGTCGGCCTTCCTCACCATCACCAACAGCACCTCCAACAGCGCCTCCAACACCACCACCACCAGCAGGAGCAGTAGGAGCGTATTAGCATATTGAGGAAGGCAATTACCGCGTTGATAAACATTGTGTCTGGCCTGATGAATACATCACCTCGCCAGGACGGGGAGCTGAAGGCCTCACCGGCTGCTACGACAGCTTAGTGGGGGCTGCCTTGACGCAAGCTTGATTGAGGATTAGGAAAAGCTTAGTGGTGAGTTCACTTAGCATGGTTGTAACACAAGATTAGATCCCTTAATTAGAGATTATGTTATTAATGGTGAATTATGTCACATGATGGCATACATCCATGTTTTATAATAATAAGACGAGTTAAGTTATGAAGTAACCCGAGGAAGCTTATTAGTGAATAGGAGAACTTTACTGAGTGATACAATTGATAAAACTGGAGGTTACATTCGGTTAATTTATGTTAAAAAAATAACTATCTACTGTATAAATACTTACATACACACATAACTTTACTTCCGCCTCGTACATGTCAAATAGTTGTCGATAATAGTGAGGAAAATAGGAAAATAAAATATAATAAATTACTTTTCCTTCACGCAACATATTAAGAGACAGTTTGGTTCATAACATACCTTCGACGTGATCACCTCCGGAGGTGAAGAGTTTTGGGCTAAAATATCCAGGTTCGAGTCTTTCTGTGATTTGAAATTCACAGACACACGCACACGCACACACACACACACGCACACACACGCACACACCATCAACCCTCTCAAAATTGAAGAACTGACTCCCCTCCTCCCTTCCCCCACACACACAAACTTAAACCTACAAACAAAACGTATCCAGCCACAAATTCCTGTTAACATACGACTTTGTTAAAACGAAGTACTTGCATGGAACAAATGTGCTCCGGTAATTTATGAAAAGACTCCCCCTATTAATACCCGTCTTAAAAATAAATGCGCCATGGTAACTCCTCTCTCCCCACCCCCCCCCACCAGAAGAGTTGCCAGGTGTCGCTTGTTGCATTTTCTGCCTCTGACTTCCCAATTTTCCGACTGACCTTATGATAACCTGTTTATGACTCGTGTTGTGGAGGTCTGTGGTCTCTCAGATGATGACTTGACCTGAGGTGACCTGTTGGATGTCTGTTTCGAGAGAGCATATGGGACAATTATTACTATTATTAATATATAATCTTTTAATAAGACCAATAACAATAATAATAGTAATAATAATAATAATAATAATAACTCCACTAATTATACAGGATATTAACAGTGTCTCATAAGGTAAACTTAAATACTATATCTCACATAAGGATAATCTGAAATAATTTCTTCAATATTATTTTCATTTCTCCATATAGGATTCTTCTAACCTGAATACCTGAACAATAATTCATCTCTTTCCTCATCTTAATTCCTTATTTTCTTTAATTTATCATTCATGTTCTTTTATCCACCTCCTTTTCTTTCCTTTCATCAAATTCCTTTATACACAATTTACTGCATAAGACGATATTTTAATTCATTTCACGATTGTCAAGTCTTTAAATTAAGAACAATATACCTTTGAATACGTCTGAGATGATGAGGATAATGATGATGGTGAGGATAATGATGATGGTGATGCTCGTTTGGGGTTGTTAACGTGAGGATGACCTTGTGTGATATCACTTTGAAGAGGTCAGAGGTCAAGGTTAGGGAGATAAGTCACCTCTTTCCTGTTGGTCATGGGTGAACGCTTATGGTTGAGACGTGCAATTTGTGTTCATTTTTGTAGGTTATCTCTCTTTCTCTCTCTTTCTCCCTCCCGATTTTATTTATACTTTACCCTTTCTCTTTTACTGCCTTCATCCCTTGTATCTCTCTCTCTTTCACTGTCCTTCCCACCTCTCCTCCCTCCCTACCTTCCCTTTCTCTCTCTCACTAACCCTCCCCCACCCACCATCCCATCTTTCCTCCCTGTCTTCCCTCCCATCCATCTTCGCTCCCACCCATCTTTCCTCCCTCCATCCCACCCTCCCTCTATCAACAGCCTCTCCGCCTTTCTACCAGGCATGTCATCCCAGTTTTTCCATCCAACCAAATTCGACATCCCAGCTCTCCCTTCCTGTCAAAATATTTTGAATCTAATCAATCATATTTGGCCACATCTCGCAGTTCTCCCTGGCCCAGGTAAATGATTGGTGTTGAGACTTTTGCTTTTACGTAATTTTATCCTCGAAAGTACAGGAATGTATTTGTATTTTATTCATATGTTATTGTTTTCTTTTGTTAGTTTTTTCTCACGGGATTGTTAAAAAAGATGTAAGTAAATTCGTTTGATTTTGTTTTTATTTTAGGTAAATTGTTCATTCGGGCGTAAACTTCGTATTGTTGAATGTGATACTTTGTTTTGGTTTTATATTTTCAGATCACTTCATCACAGGTAAATACGTCACAGGTGGTGTATAAAAGCCTGGCCGTCCCTGAATTTAGACAACAAAAATATATCCAAAATAAAGAAACAACTGAACGAGACTTTACAGAAAAGTTTGATGAATTGGGAAACCGTTTGTAGCCTCGGCTCCCAAATTGGTGTTTTTGTTTTCACCTGCCGTGTTGGGCCAATAGCCGACCTCCCTCACTCACCTTGTTTGTTGACCATAACTCACCTGTGCTGCCATCTATAGGTTGATATTTGTTGTAGTTTATAGCGTATTCTGGTCACTGTCTCTATACTTCTCTCTTCTTTCTCTATTTTTTTCTCTTCCTATCTCTTTTTTTCATTGTTTCTCTTTCTCGTTTGTTTCTGTCTCTCCCCATTCACTCTGTCTTTCTCTCTTTAAAGGCAAAAATGTTTCTTTATTTTTCTATCACAGTTTTTCATGAAATCAACAAACTGACAGCACCACTAGCGGCCACACACGCTGGGCAGTCCACAGCCAATTACAAAATCTCCATCTCTCTTGTTTCAACGTCGACAATATATCTTTCCTTCTAATTCTTCGCCACATATAGTTAGCACGACGAGTGGCTCCCCTTGACCTGACTGATGGATGTTTGTCGCGCGTGAGGAATGTTTGTTTTCAAGTGTGATATTATACAACTAATCGCCAGTGTTCGGTCACCAATGTTATACAATGATTTTAGTGAAAGAAATTGTCTGTATACTAAGTCTTTGGTATTCAAGGAAGGAACGTGGGCCAGCACGGCATCCGACCGCCTCCATTACCCAATCTGTAGTGTTAAGTACCTATTCACATCTAGGTGGACTGGAAATATCCTTGGATCGAACCAGCGACTCTTGGGAAAGGATGCGAGCGATATCTCCACTCAGCCGCCGCACCTCAGCAGTGGTTAAAATACACAATATTTGGGCTTCAGCTGCTATTGGGTGTATCCAGGTCCTTCAACCTTAAAGAAGCGGGTCATTTAACGCTTCCCGGAGCCCTCAGCCACTCACACGACCTCATTACACCGTCCGGCCGAATACTAAATGAACAGCTTTACCAATAAACGTTCAAATTCAAGTTTTAATTAGAGGTGCTGCTATTGCTAGTGGTGTTGGTGATAGTGTGGGTGAAGGTGGTGGTGGGGGTGGTGGTGGTGGGAGTGGTGGTGGTGGTGGTGGTGGTGGTGGTGGTGGTGGTGGTGGTGGTGGTGGTAGTGATGGTGATAGGGTGTTGTGTTGGTGGTAGTTGTGGTGTTAGGGTGCCGTTGCTGTTGCTGTTGCTACTGTTGTTGTTGTTGTTGTTTGTGGTGGTGTTGTTGTTGGTGTTGGTGATGGAGATGATTAGTGATGTTGGCAGTAATAATTATGGTTGTAACCTAACCTAACCTAACCTAACCTAATCCAACCAATTAAATTTATTATTATTAGATTACATTCTCGTATACTTAAGTCTAATTAGATAAAGTTTTCCGAGTTTCTTTCGTGAGTTGTGGAAAAATAACTAAACGCCTGAGTCTCCCCCGGAACATAAACAAAGCGCTGCGTTTTCTATAGAGTTTTAACACGTCATTTTCAGAGGGCTGTGGAGGCTCGCGTTATTCCACCTGTTTTTGTAATTTATAACACCAAGATAAAGGTTTTTCGCTTCTTAATGATACAGTGTTATTACTGCTCTTCAACACCTGAGATATTTTAAGTAGGTAAGAAATTTAGTAATTACAGGAGCTACAACTTAACTTATTTCCTCTCCGCACCCCTCTCCCCCCTAACCACCCCTTTATTCTTCCCTTCCTCTCCCCCTCCTTCTCTCCCTTTTCAATCTTCATTTCTCGCTTCCTCATCCTCAACCTCTCTCCCCCTCCTCCTTACCCTTCCTCACATATCCTTCCCCTCCTACTCCTCCCCCCCCCTCCTTCTCACAGTCACTCCTCCGCCCCCTTACCTTTGATCGGTGCTATCCAAGGTCTCCCCCCCACCACCCCCCACAACTACGACGTCTTTTGATCAAGAAAGTTAAGAAGCTTAACGAGCGTGGAACTACCCCCCTCCCCCTCCCTGCTCAGACCCAAATAACCTCCTTGATAAAGCGTCGATAGAGCTCATCTCGCGCTCTAATTTCAGGATCATCATCAACGTGAAGGAGCAAAGAGAGAGAGAGAAAGAGAGAGAGACTCAAAGCAACAGAGCAACGGATGCGATGAGATGGAGGTGGGTGGAGCCAGCCAGCGGCCATCCCCACAAGAGGGTTCCTTTCCATGCTGCCTCTCCCTTCCAGGATGTGTCCATTGATGCGGGGTGTCTTCTGATGATGACTGGGCTCTCTCTCTCTCTCTCTCTCTCTCTCTCTCTCTCTCTCTCTCTCTCTCTCTCTCTCTCTCTCTCTCTCTCTCTCTCTCTCAGCCATTGGTGCGAGGGGTGAGGGGTAAAGAGAGGACATTGGGCGCAGCTTTCATCTCCTATCCAAGGAATTAAAAGGTCGAGTGACGCCCTTGAGCACCCGGGCATGAAGGTAATCCTCAAGGAGAAACTCTGGTTTTATTTTACTCCGTGATGTGGTCAACCCGGTGCTGCTGGTGACCTGTGAGGGAGAGGTGAGAGGAGGATGGTGTGTGAGTGTGTGTGTGTGTTTACTTGTAAACCACGTGGGAAAAAAAATTCTGAAGCGCTTTCGTGTATTTAACACATATTCAGAAGCAGATTACACAGGTAATATATATATATATATATATATATATATATATATATATATATATATATATATATATATATATATATATATATATATATATATATATATATATATATATATATATGTGTGTTTGTGTGTGTGTGTGTGTGTGTGTGGATTTTCTGTTAATCTTCAAGCAATTTAATTTTAGATAGAATAATTGAAATTATTATACGAGCTGTTGTTTTCTCTTGGTATAGTTGTTTGTGAGGATTACCAGCACACAGTGTATGAAGAGTTATGTTGTTTATAATGTGAATATGTTAACCTCGGAGGTGAACACACGTTAATAACCTGAACTAGTATAGTAATCCTATACACTGTATATGTCAGCCCAAGAGTTAAGCTGTGATCATATTTACAGGGTGCGTTAAACCTTCATTGTCTATCATGTTCTGATTTTGTTTTGTTTTATTCTGTTCCAAGTAGAGACTGTAATCCCTGTGATAATAAAATGGCAGACTTAAGTAGCCTTTGGGTTGGGAAACATGCAGTAACGAGTGTGCTGGCTGACGGAACACCTCGCACAGGAAACACTATTACTGAGATTCACAATGACTTTGAAAAAAAAAATCATAAGGAGTCTCTTCCCAAAGGTTATATAAGACAAAAACACCGCATTGTGTTTAAAGGGACCTTATACACATTCTCTCTACATTTCTTACAAGAAAAAAATATATAAAAAATTACGCAAAAATAATTCTACAGATCTTTCCTGCACTACACACTCCCTTTCGTTATAAACAACAAGTCTCTTTTTAAATCCTGCACAAGAACAAGTAGTTGGTGGTGCCCCAGACCCTTGCTTAAGACTAATAAAAGCATCCAATCCCGCGGCCAACTTCACTTTTAATAAACAATTCTCGTGTTTACTGGCGGGCTGATGAGATGTTCCTGTGGCTCACCAACCTGTATCGAGCATCCATCAACAGTATTGCCCTCAGGAGCCTCGTACGTACCGCCTCCACTTTTTCCCTCTCACACAACAAACATACAGTATTATGCGCCTACATGGACGTCCACTTGTATCCACTCTCACACACTTCTCGTATTTCGATGTTAGATTGAAATTTTGGTGGTTGATGTCCTGCGGTCCCCATCCCAGACACAACTTTCCTTTATAACTTTCTATTGTTTTATCGTGATATTTTGATACTTCTTTATATCGTAGATTGTAACTCTGGTTTCACCCTCAGACAACCACGGTCAACCCAGCAGGCTTAGGGGACAAGTAGATGTATTATTTTACTAATAGGTAATATAGAAGCCCATTCCTCAAAGAAGCAAATGTTTTTTTTTTTTTATTTGTCTATATCTCCCCTCCCCCTCTCTATCTCTCTGCTTCTCACATCTATCCAGTTTTGTAATATGAGGTCAAAGCTCAGAGGTCACAATGCACAGAGCCTCTTACAAACCGGCACTTAGAGAGAGAGAGAGAGAGAGAGAGAAAGAGAGAGATATGGGGGGGAATGAACAGAAAAACGAAAAGAAGAAGGGAAGAAAACTAACAGAAGGAAGATAAAAGAGAGTGAGTGACTAACTACTGACTCAGACACAGATAACGACCCAGACCTTTGGCTCTCTCAGTCCTTACCCACAACCACGTCTTGCTGCCACTCCTCGCTGCCTCTCCCCCTCACTCACTCACACTCACTTCCTCTCCCCTCACACTCACTTCCTCTCCCCTCACACTCACTTCCTCTCCCCTCATACTCACTTCCTCTACCCTCACACTCACTCCCTCTTCCCTCACACTCACTCCCTCTCCCCTCACACTCACTTCCTCTCCCCTCACACTCACTTCCTCTCCCCTCACACTCACTCCCTCTCCCCTCACACTCACTCCCTCTCCCCTCACACTCACTCCCTCTTCCTTCACATACCCACAAAAATAAACAGCTAATCTACGTGTTGTCATGGTGAAAATACACACATCTGCCATGGAAGTATATTTTTAGGTTATATCTATTAAAGTATGGTGTCGATATAATATACATGATCATACATAGAAGCACTGATAGCCCTACTCGTGCACCGGTAAATATTAACACACAATATAGAGACTTGTATCTTACCAACGCAGGAGGAACAAACTGAAAAATTTATCCTTTTTCAAGAACAAATTATCTTAAACATAGATTTATTTGTATTATGTTATTTTTGTTGTAGTGAGTTATAAATCTCCCCTTTTGTTATTATTTATTTCATTTATTTATGTTTTGAAAATATGTAAATGAAACGAGTAATTTGGAAACATTAACATTGTATCTCACCAGCAGCTTCTCACCCTCCCCCCTACCCCCCTTTCTCTCCCTTCCCCCTTCAGCTCAGTAAGGTGTGAGAGAGATAAAGGTGAAGAGAGAGAGTAAGAGAGATACTGGGTGAGAGAAAGTGGTATTATATCACTTTACTAGGAATACATAATAATAATAAGTACTGTACCTAGAGTTATTAGTACACACGATACAAAATACAAAATAAAAAATAAAAAAAATAAAAAAATGAAATATCCAAAAAAAAAAATAAAAATAAAAATACGAAAAAATAAATAAAAACTCCCAAACTATAATGAATACATAACAGATTACAGAATCCATTTAAACACTCCTTACAAGATGAGGAGGAGGGAACTCTCTCTGTAACCTAAGTGGCCGACAGAGTTTAGGTATTAATCAAGATGTTTTGTACTCAAGTGGTTGTCCTAAGATTCGGGTGTCTCAATGGTTTTACGAGAAGCCGAGTTAAATTACATCCTTATGGAGTAATTAGGTTCTTGTCATGACTTGAGGGGGTGATTAATGAGATTTTGTGTTTGTTTTGTGTTGTAGAGGTTTAGAGTGACAAAGAGAGAGAGACAGAGAGACAAAGAGAAAGAAAGAAACAAAGAAAGAAAGACGATCGTGGCCGCCCCTCACTGCCCCATTATCGATAATTTATTGGTGAAGAGATAGATAATAAATCGCTATGCTATAAATTTTATATTTAATGATACTGAGAGACATCATATGAGTCTCTCTCCTTTAAGTTTATTATTATTATTATTATTATTATTATTATTATTATTATTATTATTATTATTATTATTATTATTATTATTATTATTATTGTTGTTGTTGTTGTTGTTGTTGTTGTTGTTGTTGTTGTTGTCCAGCGTTATTCGTTACTGGGATAAATATGATGAATGAAACGGCGAAAAAGTAAAAATGAAGTAATCGGTTCATTAATGTTTCTACAGCAAGATTTAATTCATTCGAGTTTTAGGCCACGTTGGAATTTCTTTGAGTTATCCATCTTTTATTTTGACGGACAGGCAACGCGAACCAAATCAAATTTTACCCAAGCTAACTCTATTAAACTTAACTAAGATTGACCTCAGGTGTTTCTAGATTAGGTTTGGCTTGGTTAGGTTAGGTTAGATTTGGTTGGTTAATTTTTTTGCATGTTTTGGAAGATGTCTTGTGTGATTTATAACCAAGAATAAACCCAACGCAATATACAGGGTTATAACCGACCACAACACTGCAATATCTAGTCAACATTCCCATCAACTTATTTTGTGAACCATTACTCATAAACTACAGTAACATCAACTAAACGACACAACAACAAACTCTTTTCACCCAACCATCCTCAATCTTGTTCGCCAGTAACTAACTAACTAACTAACCATTACCACCTCTCACGCGCCTGTTGACCACTGCTAATGAACCAGTAGATAACAATGAACCGTAGACCCCATCCCCCCAACACACACAGACGGGGATATACACACACACACCTCTCAGTACAAATTCATCTCGACGCTCACCAACGAAGGCTGTTTTCCAGGAAGTTTAGCAGCGAGTTTGATCACCACCAACACCGACGTAACTAGCCGCCTGCCCACCAGCCAACCCCGAACTTCAAAATCTTCGTTTAACAAACCCCTTATTGGGCTCGTAACAATAACAGGAAACAAAGAGACGAGGCCGTAGGTCGTTAGAGGGCTCCCCTGATACAATGCTCACAGTGAAAGCGGAAGGATTGATTAGGCAAGCTCAAAGATACATTGTGGTGTAGACGCTCGCTACCTCGCCCACTCGAACGCTGGATGGGTTTATGTTTCTGATGGTGGTGGTGGTGGTGGTGGGTGGTAGTGGTAGTGGTGGTGGTGGTGTGTGGTGGTGGTGGTGGTGGTGGGTGGTTGGTGGTGGGTAGTTGTGGTGGTGGGTGGTGTGGTGTAGTGGGTGGTGGGTGGTTGGTGGTAGTGGGTAGTTGTGGTGGTGGGTGGTTGGTGGTAGTGGGTAGTTGTGGTGGGTGTTGTTTTTGTTTTTTTAGATTGTGTAGATGATAGTGTAGTGGATGTAGTGTAGATGGTAGTATACATACATACGTACATACATACCATACATACATACATACATACACAATTCCAATATATATATTCCAGGGTATTTTTTCGGATACTGTTAGACCAACTTAGTCATTCACATTAATGTTCTTTCTCTTTATTTATTTACAAAGTTTTATACGAGAAATCGAAAGTAAGACCAGAATATTCTTGTCATTATACTTACATAGGAAGTTGCTTTCATTATGTAAATTAATAGAACGAAATTTTACTCTCTATCTCCTAAGACCTATAAAAAAATCTACATAATTTAGCTTTGTAGATAATACAAAAAACCCGTAAGAGTACAGACGAGCTATTAATCGTATCTGGTAAGCTATTAGACTCAGAGAGAATCTATAGATGAAGAGATTTTGAACTCATAAGAAACCCACGTGTTTAAGCCTTATAAATCGTGCACGAAAAAGTATGGTAGAATCCACAATATTAAAAAAAATATATATGCTTTACTATGTTCTCGTATAGTGGGGGTAAGGAGGGGAGGGAGAGAGAGAGATCAAGTAGGAGCCACACTTGAGAGTAAACTAAGCTCAGAATGGCTCCCTCACAAGTTTCTAATTAAATTTGCATATGAAGACACTCTGAGAAAGGGAGGCTGAGTTAACTACCCCGTTGTAGTTGTCTTAGTGTAATGGCTTGTGTGAGGTGCTGTTAGGAGGTTGTTAGCGAGCAGCTCTTGTTAGTAGTTAATTGTGTATATCTTATTTATATACTTTAGGAAACAGTTATTATTAGTCTGGAGGTTAATTAATTACTCTATGTCATCAGGCAGGTGTTGTTAGTCTGGAAGCTATTAATTAACTTGTTTATCTTAATTTAAATCAACTTGTTTATATTTGTTTGTGTTGTATTGGGGGAAGTTGTTTGAGGGTTGTCACACGTCACCTTTTACCTTCGTCTCTTATTTGGTCTTGTTAGTAAAGAGAAGGTTTGTGGCAGAAGTATATCTCTTGTCATATTGAACCAAAGAGGTTAGTTATATGACAAATGATTTCCTCTTTTTTCGCCTTTAAATTAAAAGTTACTTAAACATGGGTTGCAATGTCCGTAGACTTTTACCGCCGTTCTCCTCCACCTGGGCCATTATCTGTTTTTATTGTTCTCTTTTTCTTTCTCTTCCTTCGTTCTTCTTCCCTTCCATCCTTCATTCTATCCTTATTCTTTTTCTTTCCTAATGCCATCACTCACTCACTCACTCACTTACCCATCCACCTATTGACTCATCCACCCATTCACCCACTCACCCACATGACGAACTTTCTAAACCCCCCCCCCCACTCCCCCTCTCCCTACCGTTGTCTTTGCTCATTAAAGACCTCATGCAAGAAACTGTATCTCTCCTTAAAATAAAGATAGAATATAAAATAAAACAACAAGAATCCAATTTTTTTCTTCCACCCTCAAATTCCCCCCTGCCGAAACAACTCTAGATTGGCTAATTCAATTTTTGGTCCTCCGTCACTGATTGGACGCTTAGAGGGGGAGTCAATTTCAGAAGCCGAAGAATTCCCCGTCTTCCTCCTTTATAGGTTGAGGAGAGAGAGAGAGAGAGAGAGAGCTGGAGGGGAGGTGAGAGAGTGAGAGAGAGAGCTGGATGGGGAGGTGAGAGGAGGAGAGAGAGAGAGCTTGATGGGGAGGTGAGAGAGAGAGAGAGAGAGAGAGAGAGAGAGAGAGAGAGAGAGAGAGAGAGAGAGAGAGAGAGAGAGAGAGAGAGAGAGGGGGGGGAGGTGTGTGCGAGGGTATTGGAAAGAGGAGAGGGAGATAGGGTGTGAGAAACGGGAGAAGCAGTGAAAGAGAAGGAGGGTGATAAGAGGGAGCAAATAACAAGAAAGATGAGAGAGATAAGGGAAAGGGAGAGACGAGGAAGCTATAAAATGAGAAAATGGTGAAGATAACACGAAAGAAGAAAATAAATATGGAAGAAAACACGAATAACGGAAAGAGAAAGAGAATAACAAGAAGAACAAGAAGAAGATGAAGAAGAAGAAGTAATATTACAAACACAAAAAGGGATAAAGATAAAAAATAAGCGCAAAATATGTTTAGTTATTAATTTATGATAATCCAAAAACAGTCTAATTAACCTGTCGAAACGGAGGCGTAATTAAAATATTTTTTGTGTCATCATCGCAATTTTTTTATGTTTTTATTTTTTTGCATATTGACAATTGTATGTATTTATTCCTTTTTGTTTCGTTATTTATGATAATCCAAAAACAGTCTAATTAACCTGTCGAAACGGAGGCGTAATTAAAATATTTTTTGTGTCATCATCGCAATTTTTTTATGTTTTTATTTTTTTGCATATTGACAATTGTATGTATTTATTCCTTTTTGTTTCGTTATATAATTAAGGAATCAAACTCTAGTCTAATATATATTGAAGTGCATTTTCTTCACACACACACACACGCACACGCACACGCACGCACACACACGCACACACACACACACACACACACACACACACACACGCACACACACGCACACGCACACGCACGCACACGCACACCTCCACTCGTCCTCCCTGCCCTTCTTCCCTCCTTCCATAACTCAATTTCTCCCTCACCCACCTCCTCTTTTTGTTTTTTCTTATCTACTTCCCTCCCTCCTCCTTCCCTTCCTCCCTCCCACACACACACACATACAGAGCATAAATGTTTTTTAAATTAAATATCAAAGAAAGTATTTCTTCTGTGATTGCTCACCTGGGCTTTAGTCAATCCAGTAAAGGGAATATTGAGTGAGTAAGAGAGAGAGAGAGAGAGAGAGAGAGAGAGTCAGTACACTACCCCCCCCCCTCCATCTCAACCCTCTTCCAGGCACTTGTGAAGCAGCACTTTTGACTTCTGATCCTGTTTATGATTGGCCTGAGAGAGGGTTGGATGGCCTTTGGTGGAGCTGCGATAGGAATTCCTGAATTCTTTCGTCTGTTAATAAAATTTTCACTGGGTCTGTGTTGAGGAGACGAGTTCATGTTGCTCTGTCTGTCTGTCTGTCTGTCTGTCTGTCTGTCTGTCTGTCTGTCTGTCTGTCTGTCTGTCATTTCTTCTTCTTCTTCTCACGTAACACAACAAATATCTCCAGCAAGGACAGATAAGTATACACCCATTCCATTCTTTACAATTCCTTATTTTTTTTTTTTTACAACAATTATCGAACCTCTTCCATTGTATCTCCGCTATTCTTTATTTATTTACACATAACATCTCCAGCGTTTGATCTTTATTGCTTCAGGACGATAAAACTGTAATACAAAACGTCATGTTACAGTAATACAATACAATAAAACCTGTATCATGTTGTCATTTCAGAGATGGTTTGTAATACTCACTGGCTAATAACGTCCCAATAGAGGTAAGTTATTAGTGCAGGTTACCAAGAATCAGGGGGTAGGGGGGGAGGGATGGGGTGGATGGGGTGGGGGTGGGGATGGGGTGGGATGGGGTGGGATGGGGTGGGGTGGGGTGAGGGTGGGGTGGGATGGGGTGAGGTGGGGGTGGGGATGGTAGGGAGGGGGTATTGGATGCGTTCAAGACGAAGTTGAAATAAAAAATATATATATATATATTTCTGATTAGGTTAGGTTAGGTTACAGTGGTGTAGGTTAGATTTGGTTAAGTTAGGTTAGTGTAGCACCGCCTTTATAACCAAAGAGGAATCTTCCCTTTACTACACAAGAACCAAATAAATATCACGACCTATTAAAACAACCGAACAAGTATTACATCACCATTATTACAGAGAGAAAAAGTTAATTAAACCTGGTCTTTTATATTAGGGTCATTTAGCATGTACTAATGACCCTCTAATTATGGGCTGAGGGGCCATTTGGTGGGTAAAGTGACGACATCATCTGTTTGTGTGTGTTTGTTTGTGTTGTAAGATAATGTTATTGTTGAAGTTGTTGGTCTTTACTGCTTAAGTTTTAATAATAATTCTTCGTAATATAAGGCTTACTAGACTCCACGCCCAGCCACACCAGCCACCCAGCCACACCACCCACCCAGCCACACCACCCACCCAGCCACACCACCCGCAGCCACCCCATTCAGCCATCCATCACCCCCACCCCCCCCACCCACCCACTTACTAGTAAATCTGAATCATCATATTTCCTTAGAGAGAGAGAGAGAGAGAGAGAGAGAGAGAGAGAGAGAGAGAGAGAGAGAGAGAGAGAGAGAGAGAGAGAGAGAGAGAGAGAGAGAGAGAGAGAGAGAGAGAGAGAGAGAAGGAACAGAACAAAACAAAGAAATAAACAAATAATAACAAAAAGAAAACATAAATAAAAATAGAATTAACAATAAAGTAGACAGAAAAAGACACAAATAAAATTGAAGAAAAAAATACGTAAAAAAAAGAAGAGATAAACAAAGAGAGACAAAGAGAGACAGAGAGAGACAGAGAGAGACAGAGAGAGACAGAGAAGAGAAGATAATATTGGGTGTCTTGGTCATATTACTCCCAAGGTGGTCGTCGTCTCAAAGGGAAGGATATTGAGCGAAGGTGTAACTGAGTGAATAAAAGAAGTGAGATGCAATTCACACTCTAGTTTAGGAATTTCAAAGTTCTCAAAAATTTGGTACTAAAAGATATTGAAATTTGTTTTTTCTCCCAAATTATTATTATTTTTTGGGGAGAGAGGGAGAGGGGAGGGGAGAAGGGGGAGGGGTGGAGGAGGGGGGGTAAGATATAGGAGTATGTATAAGCGGGTTTCTATATACATTGAAACTTCTATATAACGAACCCTCTATATATAACGGGCTTTCCTCTCCATATAGTTCGTTAAATAAAATATCCTTATAATTTTATGTGTTTGGTCAAAAGTAATGAAATATTAATAGGTTCTTCATGGGTTCAAGCCTTATTGGGCCTTAATACTAATGGTTAAGGTAGAGTAGGGTAGGGTAGGGTAGAGTACAGGGTCCATCAGGGTAAGGAAGGGTAGGGTAGGGTAGGGTAGGGTAGGGTAGGAGTAGGGTAGGGTGGATGATAAGTCCGTAGAAGATTGTTGAGAAGGGTAGAATTAGGGTAGGGTAGGGTAGGGTAGGAGTGAGGTAGGGTGGGTGGGGTGGGGTAGGGTAGGGTAAGGGTGGGAGTAGGAGTGGTGGGGTGCAGGGTGGGGGTGAGTACAGGGTCCATGGGAGGTGGGAAGGGTAGGGTGAGAGATTGGGGTGGGGGTGGGGTGTTAGGGGTAGGGTGGGGTGAGGGTAGGGTAGGGTAGGGTAGGGTAGGGTAGGGTAGGGTAGGGTAGGGTAGAGTACAGGGTCCATCAGGGTAAGGAAGGGTAGGGTAGGGTAGGGTGTAAAGTACAGGCTCCACCTTACGTACAAGCAATATATCACGAGATAAAAACAACATAGTGGACACAGGCCTCGGGGATACACGCGGTGAAGGATGACCGCGCAGTAAATCACTCCCTGCTTTTTTTTTTGACACTGAACGTTGGCGTAAAAAGGCGAATATGTCGGCCAATATATCACACTACTCTCCTCTGTGATTTCGGGCTAGATTATGCTGTTGTCTTGAGAAATAACAGCCTTTAGATATACCACAGGATACCACAACTACCTACCTATATCTTGGGTATACGGGGGTCGCTCTGGACGCCCTCTCAGTGCCGGACGATAGTTTGGGTATCAGAGCTCAGGCATCTCTAGTATGATGGCTGATCACTACTGGCGGACGTACGATGTAGTTATTTAGTTTTCTCCCCTCTCCCCTACCATTGTTTCTTATTCCCCCCTCCCCCCACCCCCACTCTCATTTATTTCCACCCCTTGAAGACGATTGGACTATGGATTGTGAGGTATAGGTGTAATATAATCAGAATATATTGCCTGACATTTTACCAAATGAAGAAAAAAAAAGAACTTAAATATAAGAATGAAAAAAGAAAAAAGGAAAGAAGTAAAAAGGAAATACACAAAAAAAGAAAGAAGGAAGGAAGAAAGACGAAAATACATTTAAAAAGACAAATCACCTGAATTTTCTGTTAACGACAACAGCACACAAGGTAAACACCGTATAATAAAGGGGAATTACGACCCCAGGGCCCGTTCATCACCTGCTGTTGGTGGCACCATCTGTCATCCCCCCTCCCTCCACCTCTCACCCCCTCTTTCCTCCTTCCCTCCCTCTCCCCCTCTCACTTCATCCCTCATCACTCCCCGTCACCCCCCTCCCTCATCCTTCCCTCCCTCTCCCCCTCTCACCCCTCCCAGTCACCGCTATCCCCCCACCCCCCCTCCCCTCACCTCCCCCACAACCTGGTAAGGATTGATAGGAAATATACCTTTTTTTACATACGATCATTAGGTGTCAAGAGTTTTTTTTCTTCAATTTTGTCTTTCGATCTTTTACTTAAGATTTTTTTTTTCTTGTGATTTTTTGTAAGTTAAGAGATTTTATTTATTTTTCTCTTACGATCTTTGTGAGGTTAAATGCCTACCTTTCTTTTCCTATGTGGGTTTTTTATTCTATATTTGAGATTAATTTGCCCGGAGATCGTTTTTATTGTCTGTTGTTGTATTGTGTTTTGTGGTGATATTATCTCTCTCTCTCTCTCTCTCTCTCTCTCTCTCTCTCTCTCTCTCTCTCTCTCTCTCCCTCTTTGTTTCCTATCTATGTCTCTATCTCTCCTACTCTCTTTATCTCTACTTACTTCTCCTCTCTCTGTCTCTATCTCTCATTCTCTCTATGTCTCCACCTCTCCTATCTCTGTCAAAAATCTCTATTTCAGAAGCGTTATTCACCACTTATACCTCCACGCTATACTGTATAATCGAAGGACTCTCCCTCACTCCTTCATCCTTCAGGAATCCTCCTTTAAAAATGGTAGCTCTCGAAACTCATCCTAGACCCAGAGTCTAGTTAACAAGAGTCCTTCATCCTCTTACCCTCCCAAGGTCGAGATCCAAAGAACCTGGTGTTTTTTAACCTTCCTAAAATCCAATTGAAGAGTAATTTTTTTTCAGTATCGTCAAAGTCCAAGAGTTAGGGTAGTTATTTCCTTTTTCAGTCCAGCAAAGTCCAATTCAGTTTTCGTTTCTTCAGTAACCATAAGTCCAAAAGTCCTAAAATTTAATTCAGTGATAGTCATGAATTGTTTCGCGGTTCCTAAAAAAAATTTTGTAAGATAATTCTACAATGTTTTTACTCAACCAAGAGGTAAGTATTAAACAGTTTGGTTATCTGTTTATCTCCAAAAGTCCAATATTAACGAATTTTGTCATGTTTAATCACCAAAAGTCCAAATTCAAACACACTTCATTTCTCTTCATCAGTCTTCTAAAAAAAGGCAGTTTAAGAATAGACGTTTTCATCCGCTAAAGTGTCCAGTTTTAGACCTCAATTATCTTATAAAAGTCAAAAGGTCTTGTTCACGAATACTTTCTCAAAATCCACCTCCAAGACACTCACTCACCTGCTTCCCCCACCTCTCAAAACCCTCCAACACAGAAGTCGTCGTTCAACTCTTTTTTTTTTCTTATACGCCATACGAAATTCCAATCTATGAATATTCACTCGCTCCTTTGCCTTCCCCAAACTCCAATTCCAGAACACTTGCTCGTTCTTCCAACCTCTCCCCCCCTCCCCCCACTCCTAAAAAAAGAAGAAAAAAAATCAATTTAGACCCCTCACTCTCACCCTCTCCCCCCCTTCCCACGTCCAATTTCAGCCTCTCACTTTCTCCTGCTGGAAGAAAGTTTCTGCAGATGTTTTCCTCATCTTCTCAGCTCTCACATAACTCTCAGGAGCTCACCTCTCAGGTACACAATACAGGCTGCAGCAATAACTCCGCCCAATAACCCCGGCAGTGCTGTCATAGGAACCCAACTCTCCCGCTCCACGCAAATTTACTTCCGGACACAAATATTTCCCGCCTCTCACTATAGTTGTCGACCTGCAAGTGTATTAGAGACCGGCAGGTAGACACACACACACACACACACACACACACACACACACACACACACACACACACACACACACACACACACACACACACACACACACACACACACACACACACACACACACACACACACACACACACACACACACACACACACACACACACACACACACACACACACACACACACACACACACACACACATACACACTTACACAGAGGCGCAGTCAAGGTTATTGATAGGGCTATTTTAACTTTCCTGAGAAGGTCTTTGTTTCTTGGGTTGTAGTCCGTCTAGCTTAGGAAAAATGCACCTTCGTAGACACACAAAATACATACATACATACATACATAAATACATACATACATTTAAAGTAATACATAGAACATAGTTTCACTTTTTCTATCTGATCAATTCTCGTTTACTATCATTTTTCTTTTAATTTTCCTTCAAGTTGTGGAAATTTTTACCCACTTGAGTAAACTAAACAATTAACACACAAACTAACTAACACTTGTATATAAATTCCCCCAGATGTGATTTATATAGAATTAATGTATATATATAAACCAGGAGGTGATGGTGGCGTCTCAGCCTTCTTGGAATACTGTATAAAGTAACTGAATAAAACATGAGATGGATGAACATGGGGCCACTTATGAAGCAATAGAGGATAACGGAGGGAGAAGAGTGGGGGGGGAGAAGAGGAGAAAGGGAGAGGAGGAGGGGAGCTGACAAGGGGCGAGAGAGGAGATGATAAGAAGAGGCAAGGAAGGGAAAGTTCAGGAGAGACGAGGGAATTAATGATAAGAATAGATGAGTGACGGAGGGTGGAGGGATGGTGGAAAGGAGGGATGGAGGGATGGTGGGTGGAAGGAAGGGAGGGAGGGAGGGAGGTTGGGAAGGAGAAGGCTGGAGGGAAGGGGAGGAAGGGAAGGGGAGGAAGCACCAACAAGAAAATTAATAAAATGATGCGTAAAGTTTAAGTAACCCATCCAACCTAACCCAACCAAACTTAACCCAACCTAACCAAAAGGCCTAACCTAACTTAATTTACCCCCCCCCTTAGGTAGTGCTAAGTTGTTTAGTCATCAGATGCAATAACATCGGGTGTCTAATCTTCAGGTGATCCGAAAAATAAAAGAAATAAGATCAAGAAAAACAAGAACCACAGGTGAGTAGGCTGAAGTATGGCCACCTTTATCCCCCACCTCCTCTGGTGCCAAAATAATTTTATTACGACCCAAACAAAGTGTAGTTGCTAACATCTAAACACATGCTTACATTCAAAATCCGTCTGTGTATGTTTGAGTTTCGGCGTTCGTAACTCAAAATCCGTCTGTGTATGTTTGAGTTTCAGCGTTCGTAACTCAAAATCCGTCTGTGTATGTTTGAGTTTCGGCGTTCGTAACTCAAAATCCGTCTGTGTATGTATGAGTTTCAGCGTTCGTAACTCTGACTCACGAACGGGTCTTATTTAGATGATTGAAATAATATATAAACTACAATTCAAACATTAAGTGAGATGTGATAAAGAAGAGAGAAGAAGAGAAGGAAAAAAAAGGATAATCAGCAATGTCATGAACGGGATTGATCAGATAATCTTCTTTATGCCTCTTTCTCCTCCTCTCCCTTATCATTGTCCCTTTATTCCCTTAGTATCACCCCTTAGCCAACCTGTAACATACCCTTTACCACCCCCTCAAATCTTTCCTTGTATCATTTTATTATTTCTCTTCTATCCCCCCACCTCCCTCCCCCCCTCCACTTCCCTTCACCTTTTCCCCTTAATCAGTTCGTTTTTTTGTTTTCCTTTTGTCTACTGTTCTTTCTTCCTCTCTCTCTCTCTCTCTCTCTCTCTCTCTCTCTCTCTCTCTCTCTCTCTCTCTCTCTCTCTCTCTCTCTCTCTCTCTCTCTCTCTCTCTCTCTCTCTCTCTCTCTCTCTCAAACTAACACCTTCAGATCCCCAGAACCAGCGGCCTCTGCCAGCTATTCAACCTTTCTGACACATCGTTCAGTCAGCCTCTCTTTTATCTGATCTTTCTTTCTCTCTCTCTCTCTCTCTTTCTCACTTTCTTTTATATTGTTACTTCTTTTTTGTCTGTTTAATCTGGGTTTTGTCTGTCTATCTGCTTCTCTCTTCTTATATTACTTCTTGTTGTGTCTGTCTCTCTGTCTCTCTTTCCGTCCAATGTTTCCTCTCATGTTATCTTCATTCTTTCTCTCCTTTGATCTCTTTCTCTCTCTCTCTCTCTTCCTCGTCTTCCTCACTTCACTCTTATGTTTTCCTAATTTTCTGTCTAATGATTATTCTTATGCTTACCTTATCTCCCTGTTTATTCATTATCTGTATTTCTCTTCTGTGTTGTTCTTCATCATTTCTTTATCTTTATTTTTATATATTTTTATATTTAGTCATTTTTCCTATCCCTTTGCTCTCTCTCTCAATCCCCATATTTGTCCATTTCTCTCTCTCTCTCTTTCTTTCCCCTCTCCATCCCAATTTTTCAACCATTTTCCTCATCATCTCCGTCTTCCCCTTCTTACCATCTTCCTCTTCCCCTTCTCCTTCCACTCTCCATCCTTACCAACTTCCCCCTCTCTTTCTCCTTAACATACCCCTCTTCTCCTTTCCCTCTCCATCTCGTCCCACTCTTCATCTTCCTTCTCTATTTATCTTTACCACCTTTCTCCTCTCCTCCTTCCCCACTCCACCCTTCCCAGTTCATTCCACACGAGCCTAAGATCACCAATATATCAAGGAATGAAGGAATGAGATTAATAAGAGATAGATACAAAGTGCCAGATGACCTGTAAGCGTGGCACCATTCTTACTAGGGTGCCTCTCTCTTAGGGTGCCAGGATAAGGAATCTTGTGTCTACTTTATCCATGTCATTTGTTATTGTTTATTCTTTTGTCTGTCTGTCTAACTGTCGTTCTCTTTCTCTCTACTCTAAATTTTTCCTAGTATTCCCCCTCTCTATCTCTTTCTCTCCTTTCCTCCCTCTCTTAGCTTCACTTCCGTCTGCCTCTCCTCTATCTGACTCTCTCCTCTCTCTCCCCTCCCCTCCCCTCTCCTCTCCTCCCCTTTACGGCCCTGACGAGTGCCAAAAGTTGTGTGTACGCGGCACTATCAGCAGGTGAGACATTGTGCCCACCCCCCATCACCTTATCTCCTTCCCTCCCCTCTCCCTCTTGTTGTCTCCCCTAACCCTCCACCCTCCCTCGTTCTCCCTTCTCCGTGCCTCTTCCATCGTCTGCCGTCAATCTCCCTTTCTCCCTCCCTTCCTTTTCCCTCAGATGCCACCCTCATTCACCCCCTGTTAGTAGCCACCCCTCAATACCTCCCTCCCTCCCTTCATTTCATCCGCTTCTCCGTCCTCTCTTTTTTCTCTTTCTCTATCCTATCTTTTTTCTCTTCCTCTCTATTTCCCCCTCTTTCATCAGCAATCGCCTCTTCCCCCCATCGTCAGCAACCACTATGCCTCGCTCCCTCCTTCCTTCCCTCCCTTTCACCCTCAGTCGTCCTCCTTCCCTCCATCCATCTCTACATTCTACTCACCCTCCTCTCTTCCCTCACCGCCAGGCCATGGGACAGACTCTGGCACTCCCAACCCGAAATTCCTGGCAGTCAGCTTCCAGAATCCTTGGCACCCAGCGGCTTTAGTCATAGCGAGTCTGGCACCCACCAACCCTTAATTTAGGCACCCAGTAACCCTGAGACCACCGGGTAGATCTGACACTAAAATTATATACATCTGACTACTTACAGGTGTGTCAGTTGTGTCATATATTAACCTTGGCACTTAGAGGGATTATTAAGTAATTGTTCAGGAGAAAATACGACACAACCTGGCTAGGATTACATAGTGGATAATCTCTCTCTCTCTCTCTCTCTCTCTCTCTCTCTACACGAAAATGAAAACCACAAGAGTAAGAACATGACGGGGAGGATTTGAAGAACTTCTCCATCCTAGGTCGAGGGTGGAGGCAGTTCTTCCTGCCTGAATTTAACTCTCCCTCTCATCCCTCCCTCCCCCGACCTCCCCCAGCTCAAATACCCATCAGCAGTCCTCGACATCTCTCACACCACCCACCCTCCCCAGTGTGTATCTGCATTTTTTAGTTATCTTTGGGCTTCACATGTGGTTTTACGCTCTATGAAAAGATGAATGTCCGAGGGGGGATGGGGGATGGGGAGGGATAAGAGGAGAGGTGTAGCTGGGTAAATTCTCTCTGTGGTCAGCTTTTATCTGCATTTTCAGTTCGGGTTTTAGAATCGTATGCGGTTTTACGTGCGTTGAAAGGTTTATCATTTTGTGTGGAAAGTTATAGGTGCAGTGACATTAGTTTGTCTGTATTTCTGTTTTTCTATCTATCTATCTATCTATCTGTCTATCTATCTATCCATCTACCATCTCTTGTTCTTTCTCTCACTCTCTGTATCACACCTCTCTCTCTCTCTCTCTCTCTCTATTTATCTATCTCCCTTCGATATCACCCCGGCCATCCCAGACTCCCTTGGCATAACTCAGCCAGAAATATCTCCACAATGGCACCTGACTCTTTATTACTACGAATCTTTCACGGAGGCTCGCTGGGCTGGAGACGATGGCGCGAAGACGAATAGTGGAAATCGAGAGACGGTGATAAATGTTCAGAGGAAGAGACATAGAAGGAGGGGAGAGAGAGAGGAGAGAGAGAGAGAGAGAGAGAGAGAGAGAGAGAGAGAGAGAGAGAGAGAGAGAGAGAGAGAGAGATAAACATACAAACACAAACACATTACTAATTTCTTCCTTTCCTGAAAAAACGTACAGAAAAATAGCCTCATTGACTGGACGATTCACTATTTGAAGACTATTTCCGGTTCATTAGGATATATATCACTGAAGAACACCAATTTCACCCACACCCAAAAAATATCATTTATAATAAAAATAATAATAATAATAATAATAAATAAATAAATAAATAAATAAATAAATAGAAATCCTCAAAACTTAGTAAATAACAAAGACTTTATATTATTAATTCTCTCCATTTCTGAGTAATTGTAAAATAGAAAGAAGTATCAAAGAGCCATCAGTCCGAGGTTCCTAAAACACACACAATCTCGTTCCTCTCTTAATGGAAAGTTTGTGTCAATAGTTTTTTTTCTCTCCGTCGCCCTATTTACATTGGCCTTGCTAGCCTGAGCCCCCTAGCCCACCCGCCATATCAACTTGGGCTGTAGGAGGAGGAGTAGGAGAATAGGGGTCCTTCTCTCCTTGTCCCTCATCCTACCTGTCCTCAAGATCGAGTCGTCTACCTGTCGCCATTAAACAACTTTACCTTGGGAGGAGAAGTATGATTCTTGTACATGTGGCGCGAGAGAGAGAGAGAGAGAGAGAGAGAGAGAGAGAGAGAGAGAGAGACTGCCTTACATACTAACAACATCTTCTCCCTTCCCTCTTCTAACTTCACACATCCTCTTAAAGGGTAGACACGCAAACCAGCTTCACAGGATCACAGTATCAAGGCCCCTCCTCCTCCTCCTTCTCTCTCTCTCCTATCTCAGGAACAAGTCCTTCTCCCCTGTCGTTCAGAATTCGCCACAATGGAGAGAGAGAGAGAGAGAGAGAGAGAGAGAGAGAGAGAGAGAGAGAGAGAGAGAGAGAGAGAGAGAGAGAGAGAGAGAGAGAGAGAGAGAGAGAGAGAGAGAGAGAGAGAGAGAGAGAGAACGCAATTTGTGCTTCAGAAAGACCACCGCGTCCCACCACCACCACATCTCTCTACCTCCAGTAACGAGACCTTCCTCTACTCTCCAGCCAACGTCCTGAAGCGGTAAAGAACGGGCTGGGATTCACCTCCTAGTGGGTGGTGGGAGGAGGAGGGGCCCCTACTCTCGGTGAACCTTCCCTACCATAGTCGCTACTGGGGCTTCTCATATCACCCACTGACGGGGAAAAAGGCGACTGAGTTCCCAGCCTCATCTCCGTACCTCGTCTCTCTAACTCACTAATTTGTTTAATCCCACGAATTTGTACAGAAGAGGAGGTTGAAAAGTACGAGTACCGAGGAGTGTGGTTGAGGAAAGGAGGGAAGAATAAGTGGGAAGAAAAAAGGAAACAATGAAGAGGAAAAAGTGAAAGAGGGAAGAATGAGGGGAAAAATTATATCCATCAGCCACTTTTTCCTATGCCACAGAAGGAGAAGCAATCCTATATGGAGACTAATCTATACACTGATCAGACACGTAACTCCTTCATCCTGAGAGGGGGGAGAGAGGGGAGGGGGAGAGAGAAGGAGGGGGAGAGGGAGGGGGAGAGAGAAGAGGGGGAGAGGGAGAGGGAGAGGTCTCACTGGTTTTTTTTGGGGATCAAGAGATTATCTCCTCCGGTCACCGTTAACAAGGTCTCTCTTATGTTGAGACACGACGCTGTGATTTATAGTTGAATGTGTCTCAATAACCTTTAAATCATCTGTCTAATAGTTTATCTATCTGTCTATCTATCTATCGGTTTATCTATCTGTTTACATTTCTATATATTTGTCTTTCTATTCATCACAGTTTTCAATCTTCCTTTCTCTCCCTCAATCAGTCTCACATATTCTCTTATATCTCCTCTCAATCCACTAGCTATCTCTCCCCTTCATCTCTCTATCTAGATCTATATTTTTTCTCTCTCTTTCTACTATTTCTTTCTCACTTTTTCACCGTCAGCTGTCCACCTCCCCCTGGCCGTGAGAGACAGAAACACCTGTCATCATCCCCAGTTTGTCAGGACAGTCAGACACACGGAGGCTACACTAGTTCACGCTGGCTACTGCAACATACACCACACCACCTGGAAAATGGATTTACTGACAGGATCGAAAAGAGGGAGAGAGAGAGGACGGGAGAGTAGAGGGGAAGAGGAAGGGGGACAGGGGAAGGAGGGAAGAGGGAGAGTAAACAAAGGAAGGAGGGGTGCGAGAAGGAGGGTAAAGGTGAAGATTGAAAGAAAGAGGAATAGAGAGAGAGAGAGAGAGAGAGAGAGAGAGAGAGAGAGAGAGAGAGAGAGACGACAGGAATGAGGAAGAAAAAGAAGGGAGGAAAAGTGTGTGAGAAAGAGGAGAAGAGAAGGATGAAGAAAAGAGAGGACAAGATTGAAGAGAGGAATGGGAGGAAGGACAGGAAAGTAATAGTAGAGAGGAAAGGAAGGGGGGGTATGAAGGGATGGATGGATGGAAGGGTAACAGTGAACAGAGACGATAGGAAGGATAATGATATGGAAAAGAGGTAGAGAACGTAGAAAGAAGAGATAGACATAGTGAGAAATGGTTCTAGTGACGGAATAGACACGAAGGAGGGAAGAGATAAGAGGGAGGGAGAAGGAGAAAAGGGTACAGAAAGAAGAAAATATACTAGGAAGAAAGGAAAACGAAAGAGAGAGGAGAGAAAGGCACGCTTGATAGAGTACAAATGGATAAGAGCGAAAGAAAGAGTAAAGATGGCATAGCAAAGAAGGAGAATACAGGAATACGAAGAATGTAGATAAAAGAAAAGATGAGAAAGAGAGGAAAAGATCACGAATGAGAAAGGACACAAGAGAGAGATAAAGTAGAGAGAAAAAACAAAGGAAACTAATAAGAAAGAAAGAGTTATAGAGGAAAATCGGAAGAGAAAGAGATAGAAATGAAATCGAGAAGAAA
>NW_024750852.1:4849556-4859556 GCF_018991925.1 Homarus americanus
AGGCTTAGCATGAAAGTGCGTGGACGTGTTTATAGGCCAAACCATTACTGTACCGTAAATAACACACATCATATATAACTTGATTATGACCCACGATTACAAATTTGGTGTTCGTAACTTTAAAACTAAATGTGACCCAGTTAATAGCTGCTCCTGATTGCCACTGCTATTAAGGTGAAGAAAAAAAAAACATACCATTATCACAACTTATTTACACGACAAAAAATATGAAAACTAGAAAGAGTGTTTGTAAGCAACGAGTGTTCCTGTTTGCATATGAGCCTTAGTGTTAGCCACCTAAAACGAGCAAACAAAACAAAATAAATAATTATTAAGTAAAATATTAAAATAAATATTCTATCAAAGTAAAAAAAAGTGATACTGTATTAAACTCTGAGCTACATACAACAACTTTAATTATGTGTTTGATTAATAAGACTAAAGAAAGACAGATTTATACTTACAAAACGAACAAACGGACAAGAAATATCACACACACACACACACACACACACAAACACACACACACACACACAATATAGTAATTCTCTATCAACATCATAACAATGTACACAAATCCGGATTGAGCGCTTCATAACAACCATTCCTTCCAAAAAAAAAAAAACGCATCAGTATCCGTCTTCATACGAACGGCTTTCAGACATGAGGAAAACATAAATATTTAGGACCCAGACATTTCCTGCAGCTCCGGGTAATTCAGACTCGGCCATCTGCTCCTCTCACAGACAATGGCTCTTAATGAAAAAGTTGAATGATACACAGGTGCCCACATGTTACCAGCTTCAACTACAAACTGTGCGCTGGGCTGGCAGGAGTGGAGAGAGAGAGAGAGAGAGAGAGAGAGAGAGAGAGAGAGAGAGAGAGAGAGAGAGAGAGAGAGAGAGATAAGAGACAATGATAAAAGAAGGACTGGAAGAGACATCAACACAGACAGATAGAGATATTCCCCAGGGCCAATAACATACATAAAACCTGAAGACACGATGCAAAGATGTTGATTAAGGATCTTGGCCAGAGGTCGATAAAATGCCCCCCACCCCCAAAAAAAAAAGATTTAACCGGGAGAGTCGAAAATCACGAGCCATTAGAGGCGAGAATGAGCCCCCCTGAAAGACTTATTAATTAGTGAACAGTTTCCCCTGAAAGTATTATTATAAATTCTCAGTTGAGGGAAAGAGATTTTAGGTGAAATATTCTTCCGTAGGAGTTGAGATATTTGGTAAGTCAAGATGGAGTCTCTGGGTAAAATATTTATATATGTACGGTTTTTGAAGTGTTCTGGTTTTATTTTAAATTCATTTGCATCATTGGTGAGATGATATAAATACGTATATAATGGTGATATTACATAGTGATATAGAGTATACTGGATCACTTGAAGATAAAACACCCTAGTTTATTTCACCTGACCTGACCTGACCTGACCTGACCTGACCTAACCTAACCAACCTCTCTTTCCTACACCTTCCAGCCTCCTCCTCTTGTCCCCTCGTCAGCACAACTCTCCTGAACCATAACTTTCAGTCCTGGTGGTTCAGTCGATAACATACAACCACCTCTCCCCTTCTGCTGTCGCCTCACGTTCTTTAATAAGTCACCTCGAGGCTGTTGACCTTAACTTATGGATCAAGATATAAGAGAAAAGCTAAATGAAGTGTTAGGTTGAAGAAGATGATTTTTAATGGCCTCCTGGTGTGGAAGATCACGTCATTACCTGTAGTGGAAAAGACGCTGTTCCAGATCCAGTGTTTGACTATTAAGAAGATGACCTGGCGAGTAAGTCTGAATAGGGTGAAACATGTAGTAAATGATATGTGCATTAATCTTATGATGTTTCCTCCGTATACAGTAACCACTTAGTAACCCGGATGTGAGCACAACTATAAACAAGTTACACAATCAAGAACAAACAAGTGAATAATAAAAACAATAAACACTATAAATATTGCTTATAGGTCAAATTCTCTGTGGCTCAAAAAGATGAAAAATGTCCAAGGATCTCACCTACACTACTGATACTCTTATAGTTCAGGTATAAGTGATACTCTTTATTTCTCTGTGTTATTTTAGGTGTTGACTCTACACCCGGCCTGCTGTAGCTGACCTTCTATGATACATAAATAATTCCTATGACAAAACACTTTATATATACATCCATGATAAGTATAATTCCTTGGGGGTTATGGGGTTTATATACCTGAGTAAGTTTATATAACACTTAAGTTTATATTAACGTATAATGTATATTGTAATTACCTTTGTTATAATTAATGATTAGAGTTTTAAATTTATGTATATTATAAGTCTTTTGAACCTCTGTATATTGTAGGTGTATTTTATGGTATTAGTCTCTTGTCAACTGATATAGTCATTAATTTATAGTGAGCCGACCTATCAGGCTCCCGATATGTTTATAAACACCGTTCATCATAGGACGGATTTTATCTTTATTTTTAATCATATGTTTTTGTATAGTCACCCCTTTGAATGATGAGTCGATCCATGTGGTAGAAATATTACTATATGTATAATCAATATGAATATATAATAACAGTTTTCTATATATGTAAGATCTTATATTTCTCACTATATAATGTTTCCTAATACAACAAACTTCCTCTATATTACAGATGTTATGTTCTTGGTAAACATAATCATCTTTACAACACGAGATTAGTAGAATTAATCAAGTGTGTTTGTATTTATATTCCGGGTTGTGTTTGTGTTAAGTTTATCCGCCGTCACGTGACTCGTAGTACTGTTACTAACACAACTTATCACCACAAACGCCTACACACCCCACCACCACCCGTCCTTAGTAGTGATAGACTAGACGACACCTTCACCGCCTATCAGGGGTTTCACTGAGACACCAAAAACCAAATAACTCTCAAACTAATTGCCTTTTTAGCATTAATGGACACTTCTTGGAGGCGAAGGACTGGCAACGAGCCCATGGTCGACTGACGCTGGGGGTGAGGGGAGCTGTGAGAGAGAAGGAGGGAAGGGGTGAGGGAAAGGGGAAGGCGTGAATGAAGGAGAGAGGGGAAGGGGTGGGTGAGGGAAGGAGGGTAGGAGAGATGGAGAAAGTAAAGAGAGAGAATAAGAGAGGAAGATGGAGAAAGAAGAAGAAGAAAAAGAAGGATGATGATGGGAGAGGTAAATAAAGTAGGATGGTAAGGAGAGAAGGAGAAAATAAAAGAGTGAGAGATAGAGAGAATAAGGAGAGACAGTTTGAGAGACATCGGGAAAGGTTCCAAATTACGCTACTTTAAGATTGGTCGTGTTGAGTGAATTTACGGTGAGAGTCGTAACCAGTTCAGGTGTCTGGGGGGGGGGGGGGTAAGGAGGAATAGGAGGGTATGGTAGGAGAAGTGAGAGAGATCTATCTGTGTCTCTATCTACCTATCCACGTCCGTCTATCTATCTATCTATCTATCTACTATTTCTCCTTGTCTTAATCATGCCGGGCCAACACCTGAGACCTCTTGGGATAGCTACCTGCATAATCACCTTCACAGCCCAGAATAAAGACATGATAATTAACTGCGAGGATCTACACAGAGCAAACACAGTCGGGCGTTGATTCGTTTGAGATGAATTAATCTCGTTCAATCGCTCGCTACTGTTCACGTTTTAGGAACCGATTGAAAGCAGAAAAGTGACTCGTTCGTTATTTGTCTCGTTAAATGAATGTCGATGTTTACCAGAGGGAAATTGATTTAACGAGAAAGGTCATTAGTTTGAGCTATATTTGAGGAGATTAGTTAACAAGACAACTAAATCGTTTAAAATATAACTAAAGGATGTAAAGATTTCCTCTACGTTAGTGGTGATGCTTGACTTAAACTATACCTATGAAAGTTAAACAAATATAATAGTAATAAGTACAAGTAATGAGTAACTAAGCAAACCTGAACTGTACATAATAAAGTGGCTTAAGGTTACGAAAACAACCAAATGGAAATTAAATCGTAACAAATTAAGTGTTGGGCTGAATAGGGACAATTTGCTAGTAGTGATAATTTCTCTATGTTAATTTCTTATTTATTTAAAAACTTTTGACGAGAAATGAACAATCCTAACCTAGCCACACATAACTAAATAGTGATAGTTGCCAAATATCGATAACTTCTGCGTATTATTTTAACTTCTCACTGGGTGATGTGATATTATGATATATTCTACAAAATATAAATGTCAACATAAGTTTCGGAGCAAAACAATTAAAGCTAAAGTTACGTCAAACAACAGTAAAGACTTAAGCTATACAGATGAGACGAAAACAAATATCAGTAATAAGTCCAAGTAATAACTAACTAAATAAACCCTGACACTAGATACATATTATGCTGTTCATCTTCGTTCGGAGGATAGATGATCCATGGACAGTAGTGAAGATAATGTCAACGAATGAACGATAAACATGTGTGTGTACTTGGCTCTTGAGTCTTACCTCCCCTCCATCAAGCACCAAAAGACTTTAGGAGTAAAAATTAAATAGGAAGAGATAATGAAAACATGAAACAGGAAAATTTATAAAGTGACAAAGGTTTCTGTATATGATATAAAGTAAAGATGGTTGTTAGTAATTACAAATCTATTAAGTAATTATGTTATTATTATATTAAATCTACCTGTAATATACCGTATACAGATTTTTTTTATTATATGAACGTATAAAGTTATCAAAGTTTAAAAGTACTTGTGGATTATACGTTGATATATAAATGTACTGAATGAATTTATATATGACGTCTGGTAAACAAGATAGTCTCATATATCATTATAGTAGTACAGGCGAGTCAATGATTAATTAACACTTATTGAATTCTGAACTTAGTCCCTAATTGGCATTCTCGATTTCCCAATTAACATGGGAATTAAATCCTTATGCTAATTGGAGTGTAAATCCCCTACATTAATTACCAAGACACAGTAATTATATAATGTTGATGGCAAATTATTTATATTTAACTTACACTAACCAAACTTAACCTGAACTATTTCACCCTAACCTAAACTAAACTAACTAGCTAGCTAACATTAACCTGACCTTACTTAGACTATCTTACTTACTCCACACACACACACACGCACACACACACACACACACACACACACACACCATCCCTCCCCTAACCACTTTACACCTCCTCCCCCGCACCTCCCTACCACTCATCTCTTGTATCTCAACCTAACCCCACCTACCCCTCCCACCCCACCTACCCCTCCCACCCCACCCCCTAACATCCCCTCCGACAGCCACCTCTCACACCCCTCCCATGCATCTCACACGCCCCTCCCACTGTAAGCTCGTGGTGATGAATGGACTGGCGTTGATAAATCATACAAGGGGGGGGGGAGAGGAGGGGGGGGATATGAAGGGCCTGGCCACTCCTCCACGGCCTTGTCTCCATAGTGGTTTGTTTAAGAGAGTTACAGCGGAATCGTAAACAAATTCAATCATTAATATATGCTGGGGAAATATCAATGTATCTATTATATATACCAACACAGGTAAACGTGGTGTATATATACAGTATATAGAGATAGAGTATACTAGGATCTACATATTGGAAGGGAAGCTCGTCCATTAAAGGATCAGGAAGGGGGAGAGTCGTGTGGGACGGATGATAGCCAACGAGAACTCTCACTTACGAGGCGAGAGTTTGTCAACATAAGATGCTTGACAATATAGGTCGTCCTGCCTTCATCCTTGTGGGTCCTGGGCTGGGGAGGACCACGATACTAGTTTGAATAATATTAATATAGTAAATAGTAAGAATGATATTAAGAAATTGTAATATTTGGCTATTGATAGTATTAATAAAATCATAACTTTTTCCTCAGTTCATTGAAATATATATGTTTTTTTTCACACACGCACACACACACACACACATACACACACACACACACACACACACGTTTTCATCATAGTGTGTGTGTGTGTGTATATCTCGTCGTCAATATTTACACAGCACTTTAGTTGTGTGGTCCACCAGGGAGTAAACACCAATAATTGCCATCAATAAACTTCCCTCATCTTTATTACCGTCACCACATTGTTCTATCCATCCGCTGTATAAATACTTGAAGGTGACGAGGAATATTAAGTCATAAACTTCTTTGTCAGAATTTCTCTCTATAAGAACGAAATAAATTACACTCACTGCTTCGTTAGGAAAATAGAAAAAGAAAAAGTTTTTACTAACGAAAAAAAATATATATATACTATTGTGTAAACGTATGTAGGAAAATCGCTTTGGCAGTTGTGTGAAAATATTTTTCTGGTAAAGTTATGGGAAAAATATCTGGCTGAAATGACCGAGGCACCATAAAAACAACTAAATTATCGCTAGTTGTTCTGAACCTGATAAATCCCCCCCTGTTGTATATCTGTGTGTAATACCAATAAATACAGTAAGTTAATGAATAGTCGTATACATGCATAAAAAAACACTAAATATCATATCTATATACAGGGTGTCTCAATATTTTTTTTTTTTACTTAGTATGGTTAAAGGTGGCTGTCAACAGTGTACATACATTTATTTTGAGACACCCTGTATGTGCGTGTACCAGTATATGTGTGTGTGTATGTGTGTGTGTGTGTGTATTTTGCTTTACTACTAACTATAGTCATAATATACATAAATAATATTAAATCTCTCTCTCTCTCTCTCTCTCTCTCCCTTCCTTTCAGTGAGATATAGTGCTTCTCTCTGTCCCTGAAACATACTATACCCTCTGTATATCTGCTGGAAATATATCGTACTGTCCCCTATCTTCCTGAAATATATTACCTCCCTTGTAGAGTGTTGCCAAACGCTGCTGTCAACAAAATCTTAAGCAAAGAACACTTGTACGACTATAAACTACTATCGCTCCTACATAATACAGTATATATGTGTAAAAACCAACCATTGAAATACATATAAAATTTAAGGTTCGTAAATTAAAAGGAAATGAAAATCAGTTTCTCAGGTAAATGACAACTGAAGAAGATGTTGGATTTAGTTAATATTTTCTCTAATGATAAGTATTGGTATATTATATGATACACACACACACACACACACACACACACACACACACACACACACACACACACACACACACACACACGTCGCTGTGCTTCGAAAATCCGATATATCTTTATATACGAAATCCCTTTGAGGTTTGCAGCGTCTTATTCGGTTCTTCCTTCGAGTGGAATTTCTTTAAAGAGGAAGACTTACCTGTTTTACCTCATTCTGTCTGTCTCTGTCTCTGTTTCTGTCTGTATCTGTCTCTGTTTCTGTCTGTCTCTGTGTCCACGAGGTTCATCCTGTGGACCGACTCTCTCATTCTTGCTGTGGTGGGTGACGTCACAACTACTTCAATGACGTCATGGGTTGACTCATTCAAGGTGTGACAAGAGCCGCCAGTAACACGTAAATGGGAGCCATGGGTTGACTCGTAAATGTTTCAGGCACGAACGTTTGACTGGACAAATTCGTTTCATTGCTGTACGAGGACAGTCATGTAAGAAAAGTCGATTAGAATTTACACATAAATTGGTCTAGCCTCCACCAGGTCCACCCCTCCTCCACCTCCCCCTCCTCCACCACCCTCATCCCTCACTCACCACCTTCCTCCCTCATCCACTCCCCACCAACCTCCTCCACACGTAGAGCGACAAGGACACTTTGTTCTATCTCAGAAGTTGAAGATATTTGCACTTCTTCTTTCCACCCAGAATAAATTTTTTTTGTCCTCTGTGTGAGTTCAGTATTTTTTAAGACTCTCTCTCTCTCTCTCTCTCTCTCTCTCCCCATGTCCCCATCCTCTCTCATCCACCTCCTACAGCCGCCGTAAAACTGACCCGCCTTAGGCCTTACCAAGAATGATGGGACAATAGTAATGGTTCCTACGACAAGTAAGTGCAGTCCTAATTCTTGTGTGCTTTCCCATCTGCTCCGAGAGAGAGAGAGAGAGAGAGAGAGAGAGAGAGAGAGAGAGAGAGAGAGAGAGAGGACAGTCAACAACCCATATGATAATCTCGTCTTTATGTGTGTTAACTTCCTTAGCTCGACCATCTGTATCGACAAGTATTCACTGTTACATAAATAATATTTCTTTGATATATTTCCATCTTGGCATCCAATGTGTTTAACTATTGTGGTCGCCCCCTAATCCAGAGTTAATTGGATCCGTGTAAGTAGTTTCCAGGACCTAAATTTGTACCCTCTGAAGTCTTGTACATTGTTGCAAGATTAAAACCATCAATTTCTGTCGTTTTCGGTGTTGAAGCAACTTAAAACCTATTAATTGCAAGCATTGATAGTGTTGCAACATTATAACCCTATTAAGTGAAATATTATACAGTGTTGCAAGAGTATTTCTTCTTCAATTGTAATCTAGCACACTATTGTAGCACCATCCTCAAGCAACTGCAACGGTGTACAGCATTGCATTATCAACTCCCTTAAGCGAATACACTCTTAGATAAATACACCCCCCCCCCTAACCACCTGCAACCGTGTACCGTATTGCAACTTCACAGCAGCCGTGTGTATTGATTCTAACCGATCGTATTTTCCTGTCCATTTTCAACATTATCGTCTTTCTTTCTGCTCCTCTCGACACTCTCTCGCTCTTCTCACTCGTCTCCAGTAGTGGCAGGGACCCTCACCGCTCCTCTCTGCCTCTCTCCCTGATATTTACTACCTTCCTAAAACCTCTCCAGTATCATCACCGCCACCAGAGAGAGAGAGAGAGAGAGAGAGAGAGAGAGAGAGAGAGAGAGAGAGAGACTACTTCCAAGCAAGCAAGATAACTACAGGAGAAAGGCCATATCTCACCTCCTTCCCTCCTTCCTTCCTTTCCATCCTTCCTACTCCTACTATCTGCCACAACACTCCTGCTCCTCCTTCTCTCCTTCGTCATTTCCGCCTTCTCGTGACTTCAGCTCAACACACCCACACCCATACACTCCTGTCGAGAGGATGGGTGTTTCTGTGGCGTTCACACCTCTCTCTCTCTCTCTCTCTCTCTCTCTCTCTCTCTCACCCAGCAATTGGTGACAAAGTCTTGAGAGCCCTACGTCAATATATCGGTTCTGGCAGAGCTTTCATCACTACCACCCACTACCACCCACAACCACGCACCCACCACCCACTATCAGCATCATCCACTATTAATACCTATTACCAGTATCTTCTACCACCACCACAACCACCCACCAACATCACTTAGCATCATTTATCAACAAAAAAATCAGCATTAACCACCACTACCACCACCATCCACAACCCACCTTATCACCACAATCACAACCATCCGTTCACTCACATTACCACAATCACCACCCATCACTACCACCCACACAATCACTACCATCCGTTCACTCACATTACCACAATCACCACCCATCACTACCACCCACACAATCACTACCACCCCTTTACCCACATAACCACACAATCACCACCCATTACTACCACCACTACCACCACCATTACCCACCGTCTTACACCGTGAGCTGGTCTTAACAGTCCCCAGTCTCTCTCTCGATATATTTTTGTTATTCCATTTTTACTCGAATTCTGTGCCTGTCATCTTTTTGTCTGTATACTGTCTATGTTTTCTCCCTGTCTTCTGTCTTTAGCTGTCTCCCTTCTCTGTCTATTTATTTACTTGTATGTATGTGTGTCTGTCTCACTATTTTTCGTATTTCTCTCATCCGTCTGTTTTTTTTTTTTCTCTGTCGATTTATGTAACTCTCTCTCTCTCTCTCTCTCTCTCTCTCTCTCTCTCTCTCTCTCTCTCTCTCTCTCTCTCTCTCCTCTGTCTAGCTGCCTGTCTGTTCCCGTTTTCTATCTCTTCATCTATTTGTTTCTCTGCCTGTCTCAGCATTATGACTGTCTCTTTCATCCAGTTGTTACGCTTTTCCTTTACTTGGTTCGTGTCTGTGGTCGACCCTGCCTCTGTC
>NW_024750852.1:4864556-4887056 GCF_018991925.1 Homarus americanus
TCTAACTACTCATGTTTAAAAGGTCAGTTTAATTAATATTTTTTTTTCGGTGTCATTGTGGAAATTGTTCATAAGTGATAAAATCTTTATATAAAACTATTTTTCTCCCTGTGTTATTCTGGGTAATGTTCATATAAAGGACAAAATCTTTCAACAAAACTCTTTTTTTTATCGCGTTCTAATTTTAGCGTAACTCTCGCTTGTTTAAAATATATACGAGTGAAAAAATTCCCCCTAGTTAAGCCGCGAGCGCTGGGCTAAGGTGTGACGTCACACGCAGTGATCGTACAACAATAACCAGAGAGCCACAGGCATTAACCTCCATTTGGGATGGAGAATGTTAACGTTTGACACAACTTTGAAAGAGAGACCATCCAGGGAATACACTCACAAGGCTTCAGCAAAAAATTGAGCCAAAAGTTTCAGGCAAGAAGATAAAGTTTACTTTAGATATATATAACAACAGCGGCCATCTTGGACCACCTACTCTGATGTTCAACACTGTTTTGTGAGAAAATCATCACAAGAATATTTTTGGAACATGTAAAAAAATATACACCGAAGTTTTGGCGGAAATTAAAAATGGAAAAAGTCTACACTCAGACAGACAGACAGACAGACAGACAGATAAATAAAGTGTTGAGTTAAGGATCCTTCCTGACTTTAATCACCATAAACTACTCCATGAACTGGCAGTCAGATTACCACAATGATTCACCATTTAATTCCATAATAAAAAGGATGGAAATGTTGACAGAGAGATTTATTTTCTCTCGAATTTATCTGAAAATTAATTAGTTACCTGTACCCAAGGTAATTATGGCTAATAGTGAATGTTGTATAATTAAACGGTTTGGTGTTTTATTATAACATGTGATACTATTGAACAAAATTGTACAGATAAACACTGTTCTTTAAACTATAATACTTGTTGAACCTGAACAAACAAACACCAGAACAAACACCTGAACAAACACCTGAACAAACGCCTGAACAAACACCTGAACAAACACCAGAACAAACACCTGAACAAACACCTGAACAAACACCTGAACAAACACCAGAACAAACACCTGAACAAACACCTGAACAAACACCTGAACAAACACCTGAACAAACACCAGAACAAACACCAGAAGAAAAACACCTGAACAAACACCTGAACAAACACCTGAACAAACACCTGAACAAACACCTGAACAAACACCAGAACAAACACCTGAACAAACACCTGAACAAACACCTGAACAAACACTAAGATTATTATTATTCATTTAAGGATTTATTCATCGTAACATTGTTGTTTATTTTCTCAAACATGTAAAAATCTTCATATCATCATTCATTATCTCGTATCATGTCATGTCATCAGGTATCCAGTCATGTCATCAACCACCCGATCATGTCAGACACTAATATGCTAAAGTTTTGCGTTTAATTCATTATTTACCTCACTCACTCATTCTTTCACTCACTCACTCACCTTCATCATCTTAGCCTTGAGAAAAGTAACACCTCCATGGCTGTTACCCTCAAAAGCTAATCACTTAACATAATTCATCACCAAGACGAGTTTCATTTCATGCCTCACAGACTTCCTCAGTGAACGTCGTCATGATGTATCCTGTACCAAGGAGGTCAAGACCATCTGTGGCGTCTATCAGGGTATATTTATGTGACCTCTCTGTTTGTTGTTGTTTTTTTTAGCCTTCTGCTGCCTGGATATGTGCCGATGACTTCACCACTGACGGGAGCATTTCAATGCACCTTTCACCAGTCTCTAGGATTGGACCACAGATAACCATGTCAACGTCAACCATACCAGAACTATGGTTATGTTTGTACAATAGTCTCTCTCTCCCCCTCAATCATGTTCCGCCTTCTTCTGTCTCACTGGGACCCGACACCATTTAAATGACACGTCACTACTATCATTAAAATCTTCCATCTATCGTCTTATACATCTTTCGGTCGACTCGGGACCTTGAACTTCTTGCGATTGAATTGAAGAACTTTTACACAACCTCCTTCATACTTCCTGTTCTCACTTCCGTCTCCTCCTTTGTCTGGTCTTCTTTATTAACTGTAACACAACGAAGAGAGAGAGAGAGAGAGAGAGAGAGAGAGAGAGAGAGAGAGAGAGAGAGAGAGAGGTCTGACTGTTGACGACAACCCTGAGGTCCTCCCTCGCAGGTAGTCTGCTAGAAGCAGGAGGAGGTTCCCCTCGATTCCCTTCGCTCGAAGCTTCCCCAGGAGGCCCCTGTGCCACCCCCGGTCGAAGACCCCCGCAATGTCAAGGGCGATCACAAAGGTGTCTAGACCATCGTCCAGCGCATCCTGTCAGCCTCTAGAGAGGAGCAACAGAAGGTCAGAGCTGGATCGAAATGATCTGAAGCCAAACTGCCGGTTAGACAACTTCTCAAAAATATTGCTGACAACAGATAACAGTGATATGGGACAGTAGTTTCCTGGGTCCCACTTCGATCGCTTTCTTTATGAATAGGTACCACTCTGGCCTGATTCCACACGGTAGGCCACGTGTTTTCCACCAGGCAGGAGTTGAAGACAGTGGAAAGAGGACCAGCGAGCTCGTTGAAACAATGTTGTAATCCATACGGGTTAATGTCGTAAAGGGCAAAGTGCTTTTTTAATCTTAACTCTCTCTCTCTCTCTCTCTCTCTCTCTCTCTCTCTCTCTCTCTCTCTCTCTCTCTCTCTCTCTCTCTCTCTCTCTCCACTCAACCACGTCCAGGTAAGAGAGACGGTGATCATTAGTTGCAACAGAACAATTCAGAATGTCTTTGGAACAGAGTTAGGTAACAAAAATTTGGTGCCAGACATTACCTGTAGTTGGCCCCTTCCTCACGCCTTCTCTCCCTCCCTCCTTCCTTTCCACCTTGCTGCTCTCTCTCCCCCTCCCTCCCCCCTTTACCACCCCCTCTCTCTTTCCTTCCATCCTTTCCTCCTTACCTCCACCCCTCTCTATTTTTCCTCTTCCTCTAAACGTCTTTCATCTCTTCTTTCTCAGTCTTCCTTTCCTCCTCCTCCGACCCATCTTCCTCCCAACCACTTTCCTCTTTATTTTTTATTCCCTCATTCTTTCCCACCTGCCGCTGTAACCACAACTTCTTCTGATCCCTCCTTCCTCCTCCCTCCCTGTTTTTTCTTCCCTCCTCTCTTTTCCTCCTACCATCTTCTCTCAATCATTCCATCCATCTCACTTTACACGTTTCTGATCCCCTCTCCTTCCCTCTCTTCCCATCTTTCTCTCCCTTCCTCCGATTCCACCTTTATCTCCCCTTTCTCTCTTTCAGGACCTCAGGTAAAGACCACCCTGCCATGTTATTGGGGCATTAAACAGTAATTGCTGCCCCAAATCACCTCCAGCCAATTTAGAAACATCGTTGCCAACCCAGTTTCATTTCCTTCTGTCACTGTAGAATATTTCCTTTTCGCGCGGTCGTTTTTATCTCCCACTCCTCTCTCTCTCTCTCGTCTGGCTATAGGCGTATCCTATTTCCTATCCTGACCTATCACAGACCTCCGTTTCTTCTCATAAGAGTCTTGGTTATGTTCTAGAAGTCTACTGTATATGTCCCTCTTCCGATTCCCCTTTATCGCCTCAGGGACTTATAACCCCCAATGGACCCTGTAACCCCTTAATGGACCCTGTCACCCCCTTAATGGACCCTGTCCCCTTTAATGAACCCTGTCACCCCCTTAATGGACCCTGTCACCCTTAATGGACCCTATCACCCTTATTGAACCCTGTCACCCCTTAATGGACCCTGTCATCCCCTTAATAGACCCTACGCCCTCATATGAGTTTCCATTGCACCTTCCTACCTCTATTTCCATCCGACTCGTAGACAATTTCTGATTCGCTCTTCCTCCCTCCCTCCTCCTCCTCCCTCCCTCTCCATCCTTCCCTCCTCCCTCCCTCCCTCTCCCGCCCTTTCCCCCCCTTCCTCCTCCCTCTCCTCCCGCCCTTTCCCGCCTTCCTCCCTCCTCCCTCTCCCTCCCTCCTCTCCATCCTTCCCTCCCTCCCTCTCTCCACCTCCCTCCTTCCCTCGCTGGTATCTCGTCGTCATCAGCCTCCGCTCAAGCGCTAGTACGTTATCACTCAACCACCATCCATCACCCAGTTGACAGCCCCATCAACTCAGGCCTCCAGGTGTGTAGAAGAGGAAATTGCGACCTTCAAAATTTCTATCCAGTAATACTTCTCCCTTCCTTCCTTCCTTCCTTCCTTCCTGCCATCTTTTCATTCTTTGCTTCCTTCCTTCCCTCTCGCCTCCCCCCGTATTCTGCTGCCAATGCCTCACCTATTAACACTGCGTCTGACACTTTCCTCGCTCTTCTTCTTCTTCTTCTTCTTCTTCTTCTTCTTCTTCTTCTTCTTCTTCTTCTTCTTCTTCTTCTTCTTCTTCTTCTTCTTCTCCTTCTTCTTCTTCTCACCCTTTAGCTTATTTACCTGTCTCATTTTGTCAATTTTCGTTAATATCTGTCTATCTGTCTATCTGTCTGTCTATCTGTCTGTCTATCTGTCTATCTATCTATCTATCTATCTATCTATCTATCTATCTCCCTGACTGTCTCTCTGTCTGTCTGTCTGTCCACCCCCTGGTCATGTAATCATCACTCCACATTACAGAGTTTAGTTTCCACTCCTCTTGTATCCCGTTAAACTTTCTCTGTAAATTTGGGAGTTGTTGGTTTTTTTTCCGCCCCGCCGTTGATGAGAGCAGGGGGGGGTGAGACGGGAATGGGAGGACAGTGATGGCACCTGTCTATTTTACGAAAGGACGGGAATAAGAGGTCAGTTATGGGTTCTGTCTGGTCTTAAGTTGGGGTGCTAGGCGTCAGTGATAGGGTCTGTCTACTTTAAGATGGTCCCTGTCTGCTTTAAGATGGTTCCTGTCTACTTTAAACTGGGCCCTGTCTACTTTAAGATGGTTCCTGTCTACTTTAAGCTACCCCCTGTCTACCTAAAGATGGTCACTGTCTACTTTAAACTGGTCCCTGTCTACTTTAAACTGGCCCCTGTCTACTTCAAGCTACCTCCTGTCTACCTAAAGATGGTGCCTGTCTACTTTATGACCGAGTATATTTATCTTTCAAATATTCCTTACAAAATAAACAGTATGTATGTTACGGTAAGCCACGGTGACGTTAATTGCGATCTGGGCTGTGATATTAATCTCCCTTAGCGACAAACAGCTGATACCTGCCGTTTATTTATTGATCATTTTTATTTATTGCTGGAAATTGTTGGGAAGTTGTTAATTTGCATACTGTATCTGGCCAATGTATGTATGTATGTATGTATGTATGTATGTATGTATGTATGTATGTATGTATATACTTGGAGCTGTTTACTTCATGATATAATGTTATATATGAGTTTTAATTTTGTGGTTATCGGTTTAAATATTGAGATAAAACACAGATAAAATAAACCTTTCTTTTCAGGTTTATACAGTAGGTGATGGTAAATTATATACGGGTAAACAAACAAACCTAACCTAACCTAACCTCCATATAACGCACTCTTCTCTCCCTGTAAATTGTTAGATCGGGGTTTCACATTTAACGGACCCTCGATATAACGGATGTTTTTCCACTGTAACACATTTATAGGAAGGTCATTTTTTTTTTAATCAAGGACGACCAAGACTTAATAGTTAGATGCGTTAAACTGTACTGGAAGAAGAAAAAAATCCCACAGTTACGACAAGGATTCATCAGTCAGGTGAATAAAGTAATATACTGGAGTTGAGTATTAATAATATAATTAATATACCTGTGCGTTCTTATCCTCGTTCTACATCTCACAAGGAAAACCTTTTATAGCTATTGTTAACTTTTATGACGTTCTTATTATCGTTCTTCATCTCCCAAGGGTAACGCACCAACTATAATCACGTAACAATTACAGTGACGGTGATTAACACAATTAAAAGACTCGTGATTGCAGGATAATTTATGCACGGTCGGTGGCGAGAGAAATGCATTGTTCAGTCCACGGTGAATAATGCAAATTACCTTCCCCCCCAACCCGCTGTCAAAACGTCAGTAGGTGGCACACATATTAGTCAGCAGGAATAGGATTTGCTGTCCAGGGATTTATGTTACGTGGTAGCTGTTGTTGCGTGTGTGTGTGTGTGTGTGTGTGTGTGTGTGTGTGTGTGTGTGTGTGTGTGTGTGTGTGTGTGTGTGGTATGTAGGGATGTGGTTATATTACGATTCTCTCTCTCTCTCTCTCTCTCTCCTTTCCCCTTCTTTTCACATTCCCTCTCTTACTCAGTCTCTCATTTTATCACACGATTTCTGTCTCTTTCTTTCTGTCTTTCTATAAAAATGCCACCATATCTCACTCAAAATACCTGCAATCAACCACCGGACCAGACTTCACACCTGGTATTTTACAGGTGAATATATCCGGGTATCTAACAGTGGACATAATAACAGGTGTGAAGTATACCTGTACTCTCTAATCATATCATTAATCAAAATTTTATCCAATGTCATTTTACTTCTTCTCTTGCTTCCAATCCTCACCCTAACACGTGATTGGAAAATGAAACTTCTAGTCCTGGGAGATTAGATTGTTATCGCTCTGCTAATCATGAATATTACAGGAGGGAGAATAGTGTATTAAGTAATGTAATTTGTAATACTGTAATCGAAATTGGGTTCTATCGGGTCAGGTGAGACAGGTGAGTCAGGCTTGGGGGGAGGGGTGACTCGTAAAAGTTTATGATTCTGGTAATTGTTGAACACACACACACACACACACACACACAAACACACACACACACACACACAGCTAGTACCTGCATGCACTTCCACAAAGGCATAACACACACCCACATATATGCACAGGCGCGCACACAACACAGTCACATAACTAAATTAAATATTGCCTGTGCACGTGTTTTATTTTCGTCAGAACTGGTGGATTAAAAGGACTACATATTAATTTGTTATATACAACTAAAGCAAATATAACTATTGCTTTACTAACACTACTTAAAGATGAATAGATTAATCTTGAATATATTATATTTACACCAATTATGTAAATGAAAAAAAATTATTGTTTACACTGTTAGTTTTACATCCTCTAAAATGGTGAATGAATTACAACAAAAATAACAACAACAACAAGCTTCACTGACTGACTGACACACACACACACACACACACACACACGAGTGCATGATACACCTTAAACACAAACACACACACACACACTCTCTCACACTGCATGATGAGAGGTCATACAATCAGCCACGTCATTAGCATGCAAATGGTTTAATCACCGGCATTGTCTGGTCTGACATGAGCTATGTTGCAGGTAATTTATGCTTGTAGTGGAGCAATCAAGAGGAAGGTTAACTCATGCAAGGAACTTTGTTTGCTCAAAATATTTTTTTACTCAAGCTGTTTCTTTTATTATTTAATGATGAAAATGACGCAGTGTGCTTTTACTTGCAACGGAATATGAGTTTATATTTACAATGAAACAATTAAGGCGATAGATTAAAGGGTTAAATTATGCAAATAACTTTGGTCAATTCTTTTGTTCATATTAATTAATGTTAATAAGGTAATGTGCTTTCCTATACTAGTGAATATATTTGTTATATGTTTACAGTGAAGATGTGAAGAAGCAGGTAAGTGTTGCAGGTAACTTTGGTTGATAATTCCTTTAATATTATATTCTGTGAGTGACTAGGTGTGTGTTTTTATACAAAGGAGGATAGCCTATATGTTACAATCAATCTTAACTAATTCAATTATTTATTTATATTTAACAATGCAAAAATCTTCACTTCAAAACATAACAAACTTATATTAGCAATGAGACAATTATCATTATATTTTTTGTTGGTAGCGAATGATTCAGTTATTGCAGGGGGTCATTTTAATGCAATAGAATATATCGAATACGTTCTTGCAATAACTTAATGGAAATCGAGGTAAGACCAATGCTGTTGTTGTTTTTTCGCTTCCGGTATTTTCTTGTGTTGAGTGGCGTGCGTGGTGCAGCAGCGACTCTTTTAAACGAGATTAAATTTATGGAATGACAGTCTTATAACAGCCGAGATTACCTGTTGACTGAGTGACTACTGCATAATTCATTCTCTTTATGAACTTTTTTATTTGTCTCTGTCTGTCAAGTAGAGAAGGCTAGTTACTTTTACCTCTGTTTGTCCGTGTGTGTGTGTGTGTGTGTGTGTGTGTGTACTTCTATTTCTGTGTATGTATGTATGTATGTATGTATGTATGTATGTATTTATGTATGTATGTATGTATGTATGTATGTATGTATGTATATTTAAATGTTTGTCTGTGTGAAGAGAAAAATTCGTAAAATTACTCCACCGATTTCGTTTAAAGAAATTGGTCAATATATAAAGGCGGTGACCAAGGAATATTATATGACAGCTTGTGAGTGAGGAGGTCAGAGGAGGTCAGAGGTCAGGGTCATATGGCATAAAACCTTAATTACACTCGTGGAGGGGGAGGGAGGAGGTGAGGGGGAAGGAGGAGAGGGGAGGGAGAGGGGAGAATGAGCGGCTGGAGAGGGGGAGTAACATTCTGGTAGTTAACATTCTTTACTACAGCTTTCACCACAATTATCACCACCAACACCACATTCATAAGCATCACCACAATCATCATTACCCACTACCACAATCACCGCTATCATCACCACCACCATCAACATCACCACCAGCCCACCACAATCACCACCATCTTCACAACTACCATCCCTACCTTCAATAAGACAACCACCACCACAATTACCACCACAACCACCATCACTACCACCATTCCTTGCACCTATAAGACCCAAGCAGGTAAGTTATGGCTGCGAGGAAGACTTCAACACAAGGTATACGATAGCTTCCCACCACCACTGTTACTACTGATAATAAACTACATCAAGGGCCGCTGTTCTGTCCAGGGCCTCTGTGTTTCACCACGATGCCACAGTCAGGTTAACAGTATATCCTAACTGTTTACGGTACCTTGTGTGGACGTTAACTGTTGTGTGTGTGTGTGTGTGTGTGTGTGTGTGTGTGTGTGTGTGTGTGTGTGTGTGTGTGTGTGTGTGTGTGTAGTGTGTGTGTACTTAACAGCCTGTAAGAAAGTGATGAAAACCAATAGAGTATCCAAAGATCATTTAGAAAGTTACAAAAAAAATAATATCATGAAATATAGAAAGAAAAATGGGATAAAAATTTGGAAAAAAAAGTGTTAGAAAGTAAGAGAAAGTATGAGAAAGTAAAGGGTGTAGGTAAGGTATAACCACGACGAAGGAGAATAGGTAAATAATGAGATAATAGGGAGATAAATTATTATAGACAAGACATAATAAGGAAGTGAAATGAGGTTTTGAATGGACAGGTTTTTTAATATCTTTAATTGAGGTCTATTGTGGTTCATGGGAGAGAAGGGAGAAGAAGGAAGGAAGGAAGGAAGGAAGGAAGGAAGGAAGGAAGGAAGTGAAAGAGAGGTGGGTTAAGGAAATAGCACAAAATAGGGAAGAAATGAAAGACACACAAAGAAAAATGAAAAGAACATATAAGAGAAAATAAAATAAATGAGGAAATGCAAATAAATTAAGAAAAAAATATTGAAAGGAGAAAAATAAAACACAGAAGAAAAACAAAACAAAATAAGGAAAAAACAAGAAGACGAATAAAAGAAAACAAGTGAAAAAACACAGATAATAGAGATAAAAAATAAAAGCCCGAAAAACAGGAGAAAAAGATAAAGATTCGAGAGGGGAACGGGATAAAGAAAGTGAGAAAGTGGGAGAGAAAAAAAGAAAAAAGAGAGAGAAAGAGAGAGAGGATGGAGATGCTTGTTTATTACTTGGCTGGGCCTCTAATGGGTACTGTGGGGGAGGCAGTTAAGGTCAGTGAGGGAAGGAAGGAAGGAGAGATGGAAGGAAGGAAGAAAGAAGAGAAGGAAACAAGAGAAGGAAACAAGAGAGGAGAGAATGAAAGGGTGGGGAGAGAAAGGGAAAAATAAGAAAGAAAGAAAGAAAGGAAGAAAGAAAGAAAGGGATAAAAAGGGAAATAAAAAGGAAATGAAAGAGCGAAAGAAAATAAAAATGAAAAGAAAGAAAGGAAGACTAAGAGAGAGAAATAAGGAAGAAGGAAAGAAGTGGATAGAGAAGGAGGGGAGAAGAAAGAAAGGTAAAGTTGGGAAGAAAGAAAGAATAGAAAAGAGAGAATGAAAAAAGAGATGGAGAGGGGGGGGGGGACAGGAGAATTTCAGACACGGGAGGAGGAAGGAAGGAAGGAAGGAGGAAAGGGAAGAAAGATAGGGAAAGGAAAGAAGGATGGAAGAAGGGACGAAGGAGACAAGGAGGGAAGAGGAAAGACACAGAAGGAGAGAGAGAGAGAGAAAAGGAGAAAGAAAGAAGAACACAAATGCATGAGGTTTGGTGGCCACTGGAGGTTTCTACCCTTGGAATTTTAAAGGAAAAAATATATAAACTTTTATTTTCTTGTTCCACTGTTTACATCGTTCTTTATCTATCTCTCTATCTATCTATCTATCTATCTATCTCTCTATCTATCTATCTATCACTCACACACACTCTCAAGGTCATCTTATTTACCAAGTGTATTAGGTCAGCCTCCAGGTAATAAAGGTAATGCCGGTAATTAATAATGCGTCTTACTGAAGATTGATACAGGTAAGGAGACGTCTTACCTGTAGAGAGAGAGAGAGAGAGAGAGAGAGAGAGAGAGAGAGAGAGAGAGAGAGAGAGAGAGAGAGAGGGGACGTGAAAGAGGTTTTGTCATATCTAATATTTACTTTACCACCGTCATCCTTCCCGCATCACCCTACTTAACTTATTGCTTCCTCATTCTCTCCTTGTCTGCTTCCATTACCTAGTCTTCAAGTTAATCCTAAGTTAAGGGTTTATTCTGGTAACTATATATCCTTCAATCCTACATATCCTCCTTCTCAAAGTCAATCCTACATCTCGTCTCCTACCCGTGTTCTCCCTTCATCCTTCGTCTCCAGGTCGTTCCTCTATGGAGATATACACCTGGGTCTCCTCTCCACATGTTCCCTCACCCTTCTTGAAATTTTCTCCAGGTAGATTATGCACCTGACACTTTCCTCTCAGCCTCCAGCCTCCTTCACACCCCGAGTCATATTTCTCCTGGAATTCAACACTGCACCACATTTTCTGCTCTTCTCCTCCTCCTCTCCCTCCTGCTTCTCTTCCTCTTCTTCCTTCTCCTCTTCCTCCCTCTCTTTATTTATTTATGTCTTACTCCTACTTCTATCTCTAATTACCCCTCCCCCCTTTTTGCTGTAGAAATTCTTAATTTTTTTTTTAATCTGTCGGCTTTGTGTGTCTGTTTATCTGTCACCTGGTGTAGTAATCCCCCAGGTTTACCGATTTACTGAAGATTATAAATGATTGGTTTAATCTGATTTTCTATTCTAACTTTGGCTTTTAAAACTCACGATAGGAATTGCTTATAACATTTCAGGATAAGTTTATAAAGGTCACACGTGCCAGTGTTCAGGTTGAGTTCCTCTTACACTGTCAGCGTCAACGTCACGCGAAATGTTAATCAAACTCTTTTATTCATTTTTTTTATTTTAAGGTGAAAAAACTAAAACGATATAGCAATTGTGTAGTTAATGTCAAAGTTGATTTCTAACTCCATATAAAGAGCTTGGTATTTTTTTTTTTTTTGATCTGGGAGGGTAAATTAAGAGGAAAAGAGATGGAAGCTAAATGTAAGGTCTAGTGAAAATAATCATGAACTGTGGTGTAGTGGATAATGCGTCACTAAGCTACTCTATTGATCCGCGTTCGATCCCAAGGTTGCTTCTCCTGACATTCTTATAACACATATTACACAGAACAACGACTCTAATAATTTACATCACCCTTCTCTCCCCTTCACTCTACGCACCAATGACTCAAACTACGGGTGAAAATAACCCAACTATTGCACTATAACAAAGAAAAATACCTTATTTAAATCTACGTCCAGGTTATTGACAACAACGTAAGGCAGGTGTTATTGATATAAATAAAGGATGTGACGTAACCTTTTCAAGTCTTAATTCAGTCAGACTTTTATGAATCCAAACTCTCACCGCCCACAGCCGCCATCCTCCCAGCCCCTGTTAATAAATGTCATCAAACTGTAGAGTGGCAGAGCAGTAACGGCATTAACTCAGAAGGTCAGTAGCACCATCACGTGTAAGGCTATGTGACACATGAGACATAGCCTGAGAGATGAGGCTATAGTACCAAGCATAAGAAGGTGCAGTGAGGTAACTGGCTGGTGAAAAGTAATAGTTATAGAAGACTGGATATTTTTTTTCCACCTGTATTGTGGCCTTAATCAACTGCTGACCTTTGACCCTCAGGTAGTCAATGTGTTATTATTACACACACACACACACACACACACACACACACACACACACACACACACACACACACACACACACACACACACACACACACACACACACTAATACGAAAAACTGTAACAACACATATGGAAATCTCTCTCTCTCTCTCTCTCTCTCTCTCTCTCAGTAACAGTGATGCATTGAAAGACTGAGCTCTGGAATGTCGTGAGGAAGATGTGGACGATATTTGATGGTAGTAAACAATACTTCATTGTTCTTACTTACCCCTTACCCAGCACCACCCCTACCACCACCCCACCACCCCTACCCAGCACCACCCCTGCCCAACACCACCCCTACCCAGCACCACCCCTACCCAACACCACCCCTACCCAGCACCACCCCTACCCAACACCACCCCTACCCAACACTACTGTACTATCATGTCAAATTAAATAACAATCACGTGGTCAATCCTCCGCATATGTAACTTCCTTGTGACATTTTTAGCCTGGAGAACCTGCTTTGTTTGTGGAGAAATCTCTTAGCTTTATAAATTATTCAGTATAGCTTCCAGGGCGTTGTATCGCACTAAACCATCTCCTCGTATTTACTAAAGGTCACGGGCTGTTTATTCCAGGAAAAATGTGTTGTGAGTTTTATTTCTTCTGTTAATTCGTCCCGTCTAATTGTGAACAGGTGTATGGGATAATACGTGATCCAGGTGAGACTATCATACCTCTGTATACCTTATTGATGTGCGTTGCGAGGCTGTCAAATACTAGGATAATGTTTTAATACAACAAGTGAGTTATTCATACTAAGATGTGATAGACGGAGATATAGAAATAATGACGAATTACTCGACACATTTAAACAAGAATTTTAATCAATGGAAACAACATAATGTAAATATGTACTTACGTGTTGACCACCAAACCTCCACAGCCTTCAACTACGAACTAAAAAGAAGAGAAAAAGATGATCAGTTTTCTCTTTAGTTACACAAGAAATTATTTTAAATATATTATTGTCTATAGCTCAGGGAGTTTTTTTTTTTTTTTGGTCTCGTTCATAATACTAACTTTTCTGTGTTGAGTTTTGCTTTGTAAAGGTGTCAAAATATTCAAAATTTTCATCCATAGAAACATAGTAAAGTCCCCCCCCGCCCTGGTGGCTGAAAAACTAAATGCTTTGTTAATCACTATAGTCCTGTGTAGTGTTTTATCGAGTGTATAATGCCTCTACAGTATCATAATGGCCGTTCCAAACACACACACACACACACACACACATAAAAAACATATATCAATGCCCCCAAAACAAAGAGACATATTTTCCCCCCATTCATTAATTTACAAACACCTGAATTTCAACTCGAAAAGATGGAATTTGATTTTAGGAGAACTGTGTCCAGCCCGGGGAGGAAAAAAAAAACCTGGGCGTCATTCTAGCACGTGGGGGAGGGTGGGTCACTCAGCTCACACTAGCAGCGGTCTGTTGGGGTGAGGGGTGGGTGGGGGGGTAGGGGGGGGGGGTTATATTGACGCGGTGGTGTAGTGGTGATGGATGGCCTCAGAAACCTCCACAGCTAACCTTACATAAAAGTCGAATTTATTCCCATAACAAAAATAAATAAAAATAACAAATCATATAAAATCAATTAAAACAAATAAAAAATCTGAACTTTAATCCCAAAACCAACAATAATTCTCTTAATTCAATTTTCAGAAACAAAAAAGAAAGAAATTGGAGTAAAATTCAAGTAATTACTAAACTTTAAGAAAAAATCGGTCTTACAATATTTGAAATACAAAGAAACCCCACAAATAGAATAATCAAGGAACCAGAATGAATTAGGTGTCTCAGTACAGGTGACGTAGTAATTAATGTTCTCTGATCAGGTGTTAAGCATCTCTACGTTAGATTAGGTTAAGTTAGGTTAGGTTAGGTGAGTAAACGAGCGTGAGGAGAGACCGAGTGAAAGGATTGATGGTAGAAATTGATGAAGTAAGTTGGTGAATGATGAGTAACTTCTCCATTATTTCTTCCTTCCATCTATCTTGCATCTGTTCCTCCTTCTTTCTATCATTTATATAATATTCCTTCCTCCCTCCTTTCCTCTCTCCTTCCCTGAGAGTACAAGAAGCAAGTTGAAGAATGATAGAAAGAGTTGAGAATTGATAGAGTTGATGATTGATAAAAAGAGTCGAAAACCAAGTTGATGACTAATGATGGACGAGAAGTTTCTGGTCGCATCTCAAAAACAGTCGCGAGGCAGGTAAGATTAGAGCCAACCCCCCCCCCCTCCCTCAGGTGTGGCCGGAGGGTTGAGGAAGATACTCTCTCTCTCTCTCTCTCTCTCTCTCTCTCTCTCTCTCTCTCTCTCTCTCGTCTTTCTGCATCTATCTACGAGTAATTTCTATCTGTCCATCAAACTGTCCATTTCCTCTTCATATTTTCCTCTATATTTTTGTCTATTATTCCCCAGCCCTCTTCTCTCCGTCTCTCTTTCTCCTCCAGGTATCGTCATCTCAGAGGCAGCAGAAGGTAGGAACAAATATGCAGAAATGGAAGACCTTCGTGCAGTACAGAATATAAGAAGGAAAAAAAAATGCCTCTTGAACTTTTGAATTACTTGACGAGTTTTTTCCCCGGAGGAAATAAAGTTTGAGGCAAAAATATGAATTTGTTCCATAGAGAATAAAGTATCATAACTTATTATTCTCTTGTTAAATTGTCTTACTGATGTTTTAAGGAGAGTTTGATGCAATTCATGAGTGCTGTGATATATTTTATTATTATTATTATTATTATTATTATTATTATTATTATTATTATTATTATTATTATTATTATTATTATTATTATTATTATTATTATTATTATTATTATTATTATTATTATTTTAAATCCCAAACTATCTATATATATAACAGCCAATATACAGCTATATATTTAATATTTTTCAGAATATTTGACACAGATACCCTAAAGTATTGATCTGGTGCGATTTATTGACGCTGGTCGTATTACGGGTACAATATGATCCACATGTTATTGAAGTGAAATAGGGAAATGGTTTTTTAATATATAATGCGTGTGTCAACAGGGAGAGAGGAGGACTGATAGGGCAAATTGACAGGATATGATGTTGGAAGTGGATTTTGGTGGAGCCTTGTGTGCTGCTTTGAATGACAAGGTCGGGCGTACACACACACACACACACACACACACACACACACACACACACATACACACCGCAGAGTGACATTGACGCGATCAACACCAACCTCCAGGGAGTAAAACTCATGAATGGATGGTATGACTGGAGGTCCACTACTACCATTACTACTACGCCTGTCATTCATGATCAACTCCTGTCGTCCAGACCAAGAGCCCCCGGGAGAAATTATTTACGAAAACGTCAGACATATATGAAGAAAAATACCTCTGGGTGTTATGCAATTTTTTTTTTCATTTTCTATCTTACATTAAATTATTAGTTTATTCATTTATCTTATTTCTCTACTTATTTATCTATCTAGTTATTTAAGAATTTATTTACTTATGAATTTACGAGTTTTTTTTCAGATGATATTTTTTAATTGGTGTTTTTCTCTCATCCTTTAAGAAAAAAAACACGAGGGTGAGAGAAAACTTGTAAATTATACCTCAGGATATGTTTGATCTTTTCTGTATTTTATTAAAACTTTATGAGGACCAAAAAAATAAATAAAAATCTCAGAATCCTTTACCTTGAGGGCAACGCTGGTCTAATTAATTCCTTGAGTGGTTCGCTTCTCACTACGACTAACAGGGGGAGAGATAGAACAGTTGGTTGAGTAAACTTCTGCTACTTTGATATTTATTCTTTATTACTTATTATTTATTTGTGTTTTCTTATGAAGGTTTGATAGGAAAGGTATTGTTGTTGTTGTTGTTGTTTTTCTTGTCATTATTATTAGTAGCATTTTATTATTATCATCATCATCATATAACTAAATTCATCATTGTTATCATCATAAACTCAGTTCCCTCGTTGCTGTTGGTTATTCACAATACTTCATTTGAACACTCTCAACACAAGAGGTTATTAAACAAGTGTCTAGTTACGGGTTCATTGTGACTTTAAATAATAAAATGCTGTACAGAACGATGTGTGTTTTAGTAATGTTTAGTCTTGTATGTGGGGAGAGAGAGAGAGAGAGAGAGAGAGAGAGAGAGAGAGAGAGAGAGTAATACATACATACATACAGTATATATATTTCACCTTCCAATACACACACAATAGCGCCTCGTGAATTAATCTCTGAATACTGCAGCCAGAGTCAGGTGGTTGCCACGGCTCTCTGCTCTACCTAATTCCATTCTACCTTAACAAATGGTCTTAGGAAATTCATCAGAGGAAATGCATATCCCTGTGAGGTCCTGTCAGAACCTTCTCTATCAGCACACTCTATCAGCACACTCTGTCAGCACACTCTGTCAGCACTCTCTATCAGCACACTCTATCAGCACACTCTGTCAGCACACTCCCTGTCAGCACATTCTGTTTCATAGATGGAACATTTTAACTCAATAAATTGTTAACAAGACCAGTAAATGATTGACGAGGTCCCGGGGTCTACGACTATGGAGTGACGCATACATAACTACAGTATTATGTTACAGGGAATCTATGTAATTGAGGAGCTTATGTAACCCTTAAAATATTCAGGAATTTCTTGTAATGGTTGGGATTGTTAGTTACTCTAATCTGATCTAACCTAATTTAATCTAACCTAACCTAATCAAATGTAATTAATGATATGGTTAGGGTATTTATAACTGACGGTCGAAGAGATTACAAGAAACTCCTGAACATTTTAGGGATTACGTGAAATTCCTATTTATATAGATTTCCTGTAACACACACACACACACACACACACACACACACACACACACACACACACACACACACAAACTCCTCCCAGCAACGAAGAAAATGAACCTGGCTTTGAACGGTGGTCGACCAGTACTTGACCCGACCATAGGAGGGAGAAAAACACGTAATTTAACGCATCACCACACACAGCCGAGGAGGGGACGACTAGGGAAAAAAATGGTATGGGGCCACAGGGAAAAAATCGACGTAATTGAAAAATCTGGGGGAAAAGTTGACTGGATTTTCTAGTGATTTTTTCGTCAAGGGAATGACAGTTTATTGAAAGCCGACTGACAGGTCACTGAAAACCGAAAATGACAATTAATGACAGATCACTGAAAGGGTTATGACATCCATACTAGAGGTTGAATGATAAAACTCACTGAGAGCCAAGTGACAAATCCAGACTGACAGCCAGGTGACAGTTCATTTACAACAGAAAGACATTCCTACTGGACATTCACTGACAGCCGAATAACAGCTCGCTGATAACCTTTCCTACATCCGAATATCATCCGAATGACAACTTAACAGAAAGCCGCAGCCAAGGGACATCCGAGTGACATCAAGCTGACAGCGGCTCCTCCTGTCAACGGTAGAACAGCCGCCCCCTCACGACCACGCGGTGAGGAGGGCTGAAGAGGGCTGAGGATGACGTGTAGGGTGAAGGAGGAGGAAGGTGAGGGGGATTGAGGATTGGTGCGTGGGATTGTGTTATGGTTGAGTGGGATTGTGGTATGGATGAGTGGGATTGTGGTATGGATGAGTGGGATTGTGGTATGGATGAGTGGGATTGTGGTATGGATGAGTGGGATTGTGGTATGGATGAGTGGGATTGTGGTATGGATGAGTGGGATTATGGTATAGATGAGTGGGATTGTGGTATGGATGAGTGGGATTTTGGTATGGATGAGTGGGATTGTGGTATGGATGAGTGGAATTATGGTATGGATGGGATTGTGGTATGGATGATGGTGGGATTATGGTATAGATGAGTGGGATGTTATGAAGGATGAGATATGTAGGATTACTGTAGGAGAAATGGTGTCATATATACCCCCCTCTCAACACACACACACACACACACACACACACACACACACACACACACACACACACACACATACACACACACACACACACACACACACACACTACCCAGATCAAGCTGCAAACTCAACTGACAAGATCCTCTCGAGTCAACAAGAGCCTACCTACCCTCAACTCAAGTGCCCAGTGGCCCCCCCTCCCTTGGCATTATACTCCAAAGGGCACTACACACCCTCGTTAAGCTGATTATAAGGGCTAGTTTACCATAATAGGGTCTACAGTGTGGGTTCAGGTCATGTATGAAGGAGCCTCTGATAAGTGAAGGAGGTGGGGAGGGGTAGAGGGGGTGAGGAGGGGTAGAGGAGGGTGAGGAGGGGTAGAGGAGGGTGAGGAGGGGTAGAGGAGGGTGAGGGGAGGCTTGCTGGCAGTGAGAGAGGATTACCAAGACGATAATGGTTGAGTTAGACAATCAGATCATTCTGCCATTTATAGATTTTGTTTTTATTTAATCTAAGGATATTATTGGGGTTTTTTAGTCTTGGGACTTACTCGTAAATAGATGGGTCAATTTTTTCTTTATTTATTTCTGTTCTTGTTGCCTTGATATATTATGGTGAGAAATATTTTTATATATTTTGGTTTTTTTTCGGGGTGATTGAAGAGAGAAATGAAATAAGGAGAATGAAAACAGCGAAGAAGGGGCAAAATCAGGTTACGGAGGCGACAAATTATATAAATTATATATATTTGTCTATCCATTATATACAGTGTGTGTGTGTGTGTGTGTGTGTGTGTGTGTGTGTGTGTGTGTGTGTGTGTGTTCTATATGAGAGGTGTCGCGAATAACCAAGGTCTTTAGCCTAGTTAATTTGACCTTGTTTGCAAATTGGTCGGGTCTTTTTTGCAAAATAGCCGATTTAGCCCAAAACAAAAAACATAAATATCGTCTGTCTGTCTGTCTCTTTGTCCCATTCTGTCTCAACCTGTCTCCCCCATTTATCTCCCTGTCTCCCCCATTTATCTCCCTGTCTCCCCCATTTATCTCCCTGTCTCCCCCATTAAAAAAAAACTCACACCAAAAAAATATCTATCTATCTACACCAAAATTAACCCACAGAAAAACAAAGGAAAACCAAACCTACGTCTCATCCAGTAACTGTCAGGAAAATGTCCCTAGACTGAAGGACTCAAAGAAAGGAATCCTTAAACGGGAAGAAGGATCAGGTAAAGGGGAGAAGGATCCTGCAGCTCGACAATTCCTATCACAGTGCCGACACATTCCAGCCGCTGCTCACTATGCATGACCTCATTCCCGAATCCCTGGAATCGACCGCTGACTGGAATATGTGAAGTTAGGAATCTTACGCGATCAGTGTGACCTTGACGTGGTCTTGGTTGAGATTTCCTTGTGTGTTTTATGTAGTGTTTTATGTAGTGTTTTATGTAGTGTTTTTTATAGTGTTTTATGTAGTGTTTTATGTAGTGTTTTATAGTGTTTTATGTAGTGTTTTATGTAGTGTTTTATGTAGTGTTTATATAGTGTTTATGTAGTGTTTTATGTAGTGTTTTATGTAGTGTTTATATAGTGTTTTATGTAGTGTTTATATAGTGTTTATGACAATTCTTTTGTTTTGTTCAAGGTTGTTTTAAATTAGGTGTTTTGGATAAGGAATAAATAGAAGCCGAAAGTGAGTCAGAGAAGGAAATAAAGGGATAGAGACAGACAGACACACAGACACATAGACAGACAGACAGACACGCAGACAGACAGACAGACACACAGACACGCAGACAGACAGACAGACACACAGACACAGCAGACAGACAGACAGACACACAGACACGCAGACAGACAGACAGACAGACAGACAGACAGACAGACAGACAGACAGACACATAGACAGACAGACACACAGACAGACACACAGACACGCAGACAGACAGACAGACAGAGAATGAAAGACACAATGACACACAGATGTAAGCAAACACCTCAAGGGGTAACCACAGGATAAACAGACGCGGCACAAAACCCACCTACACTAGCAGTCCCCCCGTCAGCCTTCACCACCTAGCGTTTAAAGTCGCGTCGTCTGTCATTAACGTCAATTAGTGTGATTCTCCTCCTGGTTAATGAGAGACAGGAATCAGCTTCTTGCCACTAATTATCTCCCCGATTACTCGCATATCCTCAACTTTATACCCAAATTAATTTTTAAGTGGTAGTGTTTTCTGTTGTCATTATACCGCCTTGATATTTTTCGTCGACATACACGAATATAGATATGTATGTATGTATGTATGTATGTATGTATGTATGTATGTATGTATGTATGTATGTATGTATGTATGTATGTAGGTATGTATGTATGTATGTATGTATGTATGTATGTATTACAGTACCACAAAATGTCCAACGTTTCTGATTTATATTTCATTTAGTTCTGACGTTTTTCACTCAACCATGAGTAGTTTTTTTCCTAAATTGTAATTAGTCAAAAGCAATTACACATAATGAAGCGTTAATGACACCCCGGGACAAGCAATTAACTGTAATGAGGAGACTCTGGTTTCTGCCCGTTCTCTCATTACAGGTCAGGTCATGCAGGTCACTAAGGGTCACTAGGTCACAAAAATTAACTTAGCTCGCCAGGTAATGATGGTTAACTCAGGTCATCATCGTTAACCCAGGTCATCAACGCTAACCCAGGTCATCAACTTTAACCCAGGTCATCAACGTAAACCCAGGTCATCAACGTTAACTCCGGTCATCAACGTTAACTCAGGTCATGAACGGGTGTCAAATCAGGTCACCAAATTTAAGACATCAAGACATGAAGATCAGGTCAATTACCCAGACCCTTGATGTCAACCAAATCAACCCAGGTCATGAGATCACAAAAGGTCATGAAAGGTCACCTAATATTACATTCCCTAAAACCACTTCCCCAGACAAAGATTAAACCTGAAGCAAAAATAAACCCAAGGCAAAAAAAACGAGGCATAAAATAAAACCGAAACAAAAATAAACCAGAGGCAAAAATAAACCAGACAAAAAATAAACCTAAACAAAACCTAAGGTAAAAAAATAAAACCCAAGGTAAAACATAAACTCGAGGCAAAAAATACACCCACTGACCTTCGATGATTGCATAGGTTTATTTTAAATACTTTTATTACGCGTATACAGAGAGAATTCACTTTCTATTAAGGTGAGTATATAATATCTATCTATCTATCTATCTATCTATCTATCTATCTATCTAGCTATCTATCCATCTATCATCAATCGACTCCTACTCCTAAGAAAGAAGGGAAATGCAAAAGAGGAGAAAAAAAAAAGAGTGGGATTTATGCCAGACAAGGAGAGGAGGGCTGGGAAGTGACAGGAAATGGCTCGTTAACACCTGGGATCGAACGTGGGGCCTGATAGGTGGCGTGTGCAAGACGTCAACCATGTTATCCACGGCTGATGAATTACACACACACACACACACATACACACACACACACACAGAGGAAAGATAAATAAATAAATTGAAGTAAATAAGTGAAGTTTTGAATATATATACTAGTATGTGTGGATAATTTATACTCTCTCTCTCTCTCTCTCTCTCTCTCTCTTTCTTGTAAATTCTGATCCTCGTGTTTTTTCTCTATCTTTATTAAGGTCTCTAGTTCCCTTTCATCTACTAAAAGCAAAAGAGAATATGAGTAATTGGAGAAATACAATTATATTAAAGATGTATATTAATTTATATGTATAATTTATATACGAGAGAGAATAATTTATCACTACACAAAACAATAACATTTAGAACTTGTTAATTTATTGTCTTTTGAAGGAAATAGTTAGAAATAGGGAAACGGTAAATAACTAAACATGAAAAATATGGGAAAATGAATAAATATAAGGAAAATAATAAAAAACAGGGAAAATATAGGGAAAAATAATTAAAAATATAGAATCAAACATCACATTATTTCACAGGCGAATAGAAAGTTATATTCTCTAGATGAAAAAAAAAATATATATCTAGGCACGCGTTCTCTGTACCCTGAAACAAGTATTTTATTTATTTATTTATTTATTTATCTATT
>NW_024750852.1:4889556-4902056 GCF_018991925.1 Homarus americanus
CACACGTTATAAAATTATGCCCATTGAGTGTTAGAGTGTCCTTGAAGGAAGATGGCATAGCGCTGGTAGTATGCGTCAAGTACCAGGCATCTTTCCCCAGCCCAGCGCCTACCAAGATATACACGGTGAGATGCAGCGCAGGAGATGCCTTGAATAATGCAGGTAAGGCTACTGACACCTGCATGTTTACCTTCTGCAGGCATTCCAGGTCCTCTCTCACTAGCTCACACCCCTCCTTCTCTTCCTCCTTCACTACCTAACCTTCCACCACCTCCTCCTCCTCCTCCTCCTCATCCTTCCCTCCATCTACCTCTCCATCGCCCCTCTCTGTAACTCCCCCCCACTCTTACTAAATTTCCCAGTTTAATCAAGGTACTAACAAAAGCCAGAATTCGAGAATATCCTGGGAGAGAAAAAACTCAATGCGAGAATACTTGTTGAGATGAATAAAAATGTCAATATTAGCCTCCCAGAACACACAATCAACCAGGTTAACTTATTGTCTGTGGCAGTAGAGCTCAGGTGAACATTTTGTTGACCTACACAAGAATAACATTGGTTTGAGAAAATTTCCAACTCGAGAATATGTTATGATTTGAGGGGAATTGGTTTTTTTTTATTTATGATTTTTTTTTGTGGGTTTATACAGGAGTTTTTATTTTAGTCTGTTTGTGTTTGTTTATGTAGTATATTGTATTTCGTGGTGTTTGTGGTGTGGTTTTTTAATATCTCGTGTGTGTGTGTGTGTGTTTGTTTTGTTGTTTAATGCATCTATATGTATCTGTAAGCATGCATACATACATACATACATACATACATGCATACATACATGCATGCATACATACATACATAGGGGATACGGGGGGGGAGGGGGGAGGGGAGAGAGGAAGTTAGTTGTAAAGTTTTCTACGTGTGTTTTATTTATTCATTTATATATTGGTTAATATTTTGTTTAGATGAAGCGGTGTGTTAGTAGTATGAATCGACAATAAAACCATTGTGGATATTCTAAATCTGACTTAATTCATTTTTTTTTTAATAGATTTTTGTATTAATTATTTTTTTTTTATTCTATACGTTTGTTAAGCTTCCATCATTATCCTTTACCAGCACACAGTATTGTATTTTACCCGCAGATAACCGGGACAATTAAACACTATTTTTTACCAATAAACCGTCAGAATGGGGAGACATTTTTTAATAACGAAAGATAGATGATGGAAATAAAATACACTGAAAAATATAATCTCACAGTGAGGTTCCCAACAGTTGTTAATATTTAGTTTGGTGTTTGCTCGTTGTGTTAAAGGTGTGTGTGTGGGGGGAGGTACGTAGCCCTGGGAGGGTGGTGTCTAATGGACTGTTTCTAATTTTACGAGGCCCGTGAAGGTGGTGGTGGTGGTGGTGGTGGTGGTGGTGGTGAAGGTGGTGGTGGGAGGGTGGTGGTAGGTGGTGGTGGTGATGGTGGGTGGTGGGTGGTGGTGTGAAGGTGGTGGTGATGGTGGTGGTGGGTGGGGTGGTGGTGGTGGTGAAGGTGGGGTGGGGGTGGTGGGGAAGGTGGTGGTGGTGGTGGGTGGTGGTGGTGGTGGTGGTGGTGGTGGTAGGTGGTGGTGGTGGTGGTGGGTGGTGGTGGTGCTAAGTATTGTGACTCCTCTCATCTCTCTTTCCTCCTCTTCATCCTTCCCTCTCTTCTTCCCCCTCCTCTTCCTCCTTCTATTTTCCCTTCCTTTCACCCAACCCCCCCACCATCACCTCCCCCAGAGCATCAGTGACAAGCCTTTTACATTCTCCTCAGAGCACGCCCATCCGCCAGCACACTCCCCTTGCACGCCCCTCACATACCCCTCCACACACACACACACGCACTGCCTCCCATCTCTCTCTGCACATCCCATAAGCTCCATCACACATCCACCAACCCCCACACACGCCCCCCAGATGATTCCACATGCCCTAAACACCATCATACGCCCCCCCACATCTATATACTCCCCCACACACCTCCACACACCCCCACACATCCTTACACTCTTCCACATAATCCCCACACGCCCTTACACACCTCCACACACCCCTACACACCTTTACACCCCCACACACCTCCACACATCCTTACACTCTTCCACACAATCCCCACACGCCCTTACACACCTCTACAATCCCCACACGCCCTTACACACCTTCACACGCCCTTACACACCTTCACACGCCCCTACACACCTCCACACACCCCTACACACTCCCACACACCACTCCACTTCGCCCCAGGATCCATTAACCAACCTCGTCAAGGCTCCTCCGTCATATTTCTGGTCTTTTGTGGTGCTGTAGTGAACGAGGACCTGGATCAATATTCTCTTTCCTGCCTCACTCTGGTAAACCTTCAAATTTTCTCAAAGTAAAGATATACAATAGGGAAAATAAGAGAAAGGGGATTTAAAATGGGATTAAGTGGAAACTAGGATTACAGGGAAAATAAGATTACAGGGAAAATAAGATTACAGGGAAAATAAGATAACTAGGAAAATAGGAATAGAAAGAAAAATAAGGTTGCAAGGGAAATGGGGCTATTAAAACATTGGAATGGCAAGGGAAACAGATTAAAAACGATGAATAAGGAGAAGGATTAAAAATAAAATAGGATTTAATTGCAATAAAAGGATTAAAATGAGAATAGGGAAAGAGGATTACATGGAAAAGTAGATTAAAAGGGGGGAGGGGCAGGATTTACAGAGGAAAATATATATAATAGGGTAAGGGATTAGTATTTCCTTTATACATAAGTCTGATGATGGAGTAAAGATTAATGGCATGAAATTAATTCTTATAATTATATTTGATATGAAAGTACAGTACCCATAATGTATGTATGTATGTATGTATGTATGTATGTATGTATGTATGTATGTATGTCTTACGTTAAAGCAATTCATACATGCAAATAACTCTGTGTAAGTGTACGTGACCTTGGAGGAAAAATATCTCATTAGTTTTGACGTTTCACCGAGAGAAAAAAGGAACACCCTGTAGTTTTCTATACCTGGACGAGTTATCCACCTTACGAAACACAAGATCTTAAATTCATAGATTCCTGGCGAGTTCTTAATGGTTATCCCGGGAGCTGTGAGGCCAGAAAATATGAATATGTGAAAGGCTTCCCTCATTTACGAAAATCTTCAAGACATCCACCAACAATTTTAATGAGCAGGACCTGAGAAGCGGCGTCCAGGTGCATTCGCTGGCCGCCGCCCTCACAAAGGTAACGCTTTCTTTTGATCATGTCTCAGTAAACTTTTATCCCCAGACATCTGACAATATATACGATGAGAGTTGGACCCTCGATTGGCTAATCTCGTTGCTGTGAACTGTATCAATGTTTCTCTTCAAATATACGAAATGAAAGTGAGTTTTCTTTTGATCATCTCATAGACAAACGTTTATACATCCAGGCGGCAGACACTGTGGGAGGTCTGAACTGTTAGGTGATTGTGTTACTTGTCACCTGTGTTATATACCTTCACGATGTTGGGGCGTGGAGGTGTTGGAGGTGTTGGAGGTGCTGGAGGTGCTGTTCAAGATGGTGGTGGTGGTGGTGGTGGTGGTGGTGGTGGTGGTGGTGGTGGTGGTGGGGGTAGTAGTGGTAGTAGTGGTAGTTGTGGTGGTGGTAATGAGCATCTCAGAAAAATCTTTTAAAAAATATATGTTTATCTCGACTAAGGTGAGAAGATAAACACCCACTGACAACAGCTGTGCCCTATAGTTCACTCCCTTGTTATAGATCACAACAACAGGGGACAAAAATAAATATTCTTGTTGACGTTACAGATAAGCCACCAAGAGACAGCCTTACCCTAACGTATGGCTGATCTTATGTAACGCGTCGGTGTCTGGAAGGTGAACAAAAAGTGCATATACATATAACTCCTATGTGTCAATAAGGAATGTTGGGGCTTTAATTAACAGCAAAGAAAAGAAAATCCCACAGGAAATGAGGTTGTCTGGACATTGGCCGTCAACCGCGAACCAGGAGAATAAAAAACCATCTATTATAAAGGAGAGCCGCTGAAGAATATAGGTGGGCGAAAGATCGTCTGGCGTAGTTACCACAAGAGTGACATAACTGGGTGGAAAAAAAAAACCCGCTTTGAGCTAGTGATGACTTGTGCTGGGGTCAGAGTTGAGGGGAAGAGCAAGTTATGATATGAAGGGTTAATGTGGAAGGGAAATGTAAGAAGAGTGAATTTAAGGGATAAAGGAAGATAAAAGTTGAAGGGATTAATAAAGATAATATTAATGGAGAAAGAAGAGGAGGAGGAGTATGAAGAAGGAGTGAAAGAGAAGGAAGGGGAGAAGGAGAGAAAGAGAAGGGGGAGGAGGAGAAGGAGGAGAAAGAGGAGTAGGATGAAATGGAGAAAGACAAAAAAAAAAGAGGAATTACAGAAAGATGAAGAGAAGGAATACAAAGAGGAGAACCAAAGAACAAAAAACAAAGGAGAGAAGAGAATATAAAGACAAAGACAAGAATCATAGTCGGTATTATAATAAACAAAACCCACAAAACATCACTTCATTAACTTTATCTCTCGGTAATCCTATTGACATGGGATTTAATTGCCTCTACGGGATTTAACTTGCCCTCTAAAGCCTTTTGTTCTGGACAGAGTCATGGAGCATTAAATCCTCCTCCCACTAATACACACATATGGGCAGTACAGTATTTATTATTTAGGGCGGAAACAATGTATAGAATCCCTCGTACATGAAGCCTGGTGGTGTTGGGTGAGGACAGAGTAATGACCATATAGGGAGGGTAGAAGGGAGAGAGGGAGATGGGAAGGGAGGGAGGGAGAGAGGGTGAAGGAGGGAGGGAGGGAGGGGATGGAAGGAGAGAGGGAGGTAACGGAGGAGGGAGGAAAGGACGGAAGGATAGAGGGAGAGAGGAAGGAAATCGAAAGGAAAGGAAGAGGGGAGTGGTGGAGAAAAGGAGGGAAGGAAAGATGATAGGAGGGAAGGTGTGAGGAAGTGAGGGGAGGAGGCAGGGATGGAACGACATACTTGCTGTGATGTTAGATTAATATATATATAGACAGACTCGTATATCACATGTTATTTTTTAGTTAACGATGTGTTCTCAACAAGGACCAACAAGACGGTGGCTTACAAACTTTTCTTCTCCTCCACATAAATTATGGCCGGAGAAGTTGTGTGTGACAGATAGAGCTCTCTGGGTGGTGAGCGAAGTATAGAGTTCCCTCGGGGTGAAATGTAGACCTCCCTACGGGTGAACGAGGTATAGATTTCCCTCGGGGTGAAGGAGAAAAGCCAGGGTCGATAGATAGAGCTCCCTCGGGCAAAGCTATAGAGATCTCACGAATACTTTCTTTATAGGTCTCTCTCTCTCTCTCTCTCTCTCTCTCTCTCTCTCTCTCTCTCTCTCTCTCTCTCTCTCTGTTCCTCTTTCTCTTTGTTTCTGTCTCTTTCTCTCTGTATCTCTATCTCTCTTTCACTCTTATTATCTCTAAATCTCTATCATTCTTTTTCTATCCATCTTACTGCATCTCCCCATTCTCTCCGTCTCTATCTCTCACTCTTTTTTCTCTCTATCTCTCTCACTCTTTATCTCCATCTCCAAACTTAAAATATGTCAGAGGAAACAGAATCTGGCAACACAAGAGTCAACTTAACTTCATTTATTTATTGTTTGTGGTTCAGCCTCTGTATAACTGGGTGTATAAGTGGGTGTATAAAGAGGGTGTAGAAGATGGTGTATAAGAGGGTGTGTATTAAGGTGTATAAGAGGGTGTGTATTAAGGTGTATAAGAGGTTGTATAAAGAGGGTGTAACATGAGTACCTTATAGTTACTGACGAAAGAGAACGGGAGTCTATAACACTGAGTCCCATAACAACTCGTAAACACACCAGCTGGCGAGAGAACTATACCATATAACATTACAAGGCAGTACAGAGAATAGATTCCCAGGTCCCGTGTAGTTCCGGCGCAGATATATAAGGTCTTTTACTACTGCCAGAACGAAGAAGCTGCAGTCTCTCTCTCTCTCTCTCTCTCTCTCTCTCTCTCTCTCTCTCTCTCTCTCTCTCTTTATGAAACTGCTTAAGATAAAACACCCCCAAGTGGTGTTTTATTTATAAAAAAATAAAAACTCGAAAGCTTTATTGTGTTTATTTTCTTTATAAGATCCATAAGTGAAATTGTGAAGGGTTTGACTCCCTTACAGACGATGACGAAGAGTTTACCCAACCTTGTAGACGAACTCGTGAAGATTTTATTATCCTTTATGGTTAAGCTCGCGAAGGTTTCATCTTCTGAGAAAGGATGTCATGGAAGATATTGTGAAGGTTTAATCTGCCTTAAAGAGGAGCTTCCAAGGATTTTATATCCTATGTGAACTAAATCATGACGCTTTACGTTACTTTAATAGGAAGTGCGAGAGTATTGTCTACTGCACACGCCACACAAACAACACTTGCTATAAGTCATCTCCACCGAGGCCTCCCTTCCAGCCACCGCCATAACTAACCAACAGAGTCAGGATCCCCTTCTAGGATGCCATAAGAGGGAAGCCGAATACTACAGAGGATGACTTACATGGAGTTGAAACCCTCGTCGGGGGAGGGGGGGGGGGGTTCTCCTTTCAGGATGCTATAACAGGGGAGTCAAATGCCACTGGGGATGGCGGACGCAGCTTTCACGTCCGTACGGCCTCTACCCTTACCATCAGGGCGGACAGCGATCCTCGTCTCCATTATAGCTGGTGTTTATAGGTCGTAAATATAGCGTTATGTGGGCAGCGGACCGAGTAAGGACAGGAATCAGAGCAATATTTGGCCAGGACCTCTTTGACCATCCTCGTGGCACCGCTACTCTTTGTTTACTGCGGGTTTGTCGTGTTTGCCTGGTGGAGGTTTTCTTCTCGAGCAGCTTGTGTAAGTCTGGTGTGTTTTATAAGACCTTATCTCCCTAATTCAGGCTCTTGAGGTATACTGATTTTAGCTACGTGCAATAACAGAACCTTTCGTGTCATAAGAAACTAAAGCACAAGAACTAGTTAAGGAACTTAGTAGGTCAAATGGGTCATTGTTGGGTTATTAACGTTAATTGGACAGGAGCAAAATAAATAGAAATAACAAGTGGTTGTATATATCTATCATGGCAGGTAAGGGAGCGAGTATGTTACTGCCTGCGTGAGTCACACACCAGGTCACCAGACAAGACAGTAAAGTAAACGAGAACTTGAGAAAAACTCCGACAAGGTTATTCAGTAAATGAAGAAAAAAAAATCAGGTATGTTTGAAGCAGATGTTTAACGTTGGACAACATACCGTTTATTGTCACTGTGTCAACCTTTTTAACGCTACACTGACACTCGTTCCTGTGCCACTCTGACGCCCTCTCTGTGAAGCACCATTACCCTCCCCCCACTCAGGTGTACATTCGCACTCTTTGCCGACACACTTTCTCACTTCACACTAACGCAATGGCACACTTGCCTTTGATGCCCGGCGCCCGCCCTTCTCACTGACACTTTGGCACCCTTTTTGACGAGACACTCGTCCCCATCTTAATGAATCTCCGGCACCTATCTTACTGTGGCAGCGAGGCACTCTACGTAATGACTCACACCCTCCTGCCTGTCCTAATGGCACACTACTACCTGTCTTAATGACCAGTTCTTACACTCTCTCCCACCTTTGATCCCTCATGGTTTTGACGCCTTCAGAGACCCACTCCGACGCTGACTCTTCTTGTCTGTCTTCACACGGCTTGAGAGAAACTACCTGACAGACGGTTACAATGGTTGGCTCACTGAAAATAGAATTTACCCATGAGATCTTAACAGAACTCTGGGTGTCTGTAGTGTAAAATAATGACTACATGAAGCCAATAGCTATGTTACGAGGTCCTTGAATAGATCATCACCCCCTCACGTGTGAAAAACATCCATCCGTCAGATCAGTAAAGTCTTTGTAAATGTAGCCCGAAAGACGAGGTATTCATGTGATAAAGGCATATCTGGGTCAGTAGAGGATAAACTATAAAAAAATAAGGTGGGATAAACGAGGAAGAGAAACAGGGGTATAAAGGTGGAGAATTAATGGTCATAGCGATAGATCTGGCGTTTAGGAGTTCAGAGGTGCTTGTGTGTGTGAGAGAGAGAGAGAGAGAGAGAGAGAGAGAGAGAGAGAGAGAGAGAGAGAGAGAGAGAGAGAGACACACACACACGGGGCCACGAAACAATGATAAATAATGCTGTAATACAATGAAATATCGTCCTTAATATTCAGGAAAAAGATACAAAGCTGTTGATGCCTTTTGCTTTTCACTACAGTAGGAAAGTACAGCAATATTTTCCTCCCCTAGTCTTTAAAAACTATACGAACTTTATCATGCATTACGGTGGCTCTGTGGTCCCGGATTAAGCTACGTGGAAACACTATGTTGGGTTTAGAAGAAGATTAAAGGCTTGCCAGGTCAGAGATATTTCCTGGGTTTGTTATTGTGGGTTTCTCTTATTATTTGTTTCACTAATAACTACATACGAAGTTGTTAATGGAAGGTTTAATAAGGTTTAAATATTGTTCTTTAATTTGTTTACAACGCGTTTTGAGTATTGTAGTTTTGGTTATAATTTGAATATTTTTTTCTTACAATTTCTATCTATCTATCTATCTATCTATCTATCTATCTATCTATCTATCCACAAACTTACGCCTGATATATACATTGTTATGCAGAAGTCAGTAAACTCCCAGCTTACACACACTTTTCCCACCGCGTTGACACAATAAATAAATGGAAGAGACACACACAGACAGATTGTTCGCTCCCAACAAATATTTGATATAGGTAATATTTATATACAGTATCTCCGAGAATGGCCGTGTGTGTGTGTGTGTGTGTGTGTGTGTGTGTGTGTGTGTGTGTGTGTGTGTGTGTGTGTACCTGATTCAAGCCTTGGAGGAGAAGACAAACAGCGTGAGTGAAAAGCTGTAGTAATATTTCTTCACTCACTCGTGCGTTCAGTACTAGGAGAGATTTTATATATATTGTCTGTTTCAAGGAGGAATTCTGTGTGTGTGTGTGTGTGTGTGTGTGTGTGTGTGTGTGTGTGTGTGTGTGTGTTAAGAGATTAATGATGTATTAAGATGTATTATGTTCGTGTTGGTTGAGACTGGGAATAACGTACATAGATACATACACCCATCTATACACTGAACCATATACTGTACACACACACAAACAAACACTCATACAAACCTACCCAGCAAAACAAACATACCAAACCAAACATACACGTAAACACAAGAATGAATTTAAGTTACAATCATTTACAAAAACTTAACAATGAGACTGATTATAAAAAAAAGAGAAAAAAATTTAAGAAAGTGTTAATTCATTTATTCGTCAACTGCATAATTATAGTCATTAAACTTAAACCTCATTAAATATTTTCCAGCTAAAGTCAGGCTTTTTTTTTCCTGGTGAAGCAAAATTATGAATAATTTTTTTTAAGACAATTTATTCATTTATTTATTTTATTTATTCATCCATTTATGGCAATGCCTTATCGATTTTCTATTCTTAAAGGAAGGGAGAGAGGGAGTGAGTAATGGAGTGAGAGAAGGAGTGGGGGAGAATGGAGGGAGGAGGGGGAGGGAAGAGGGGGAAGGGGAGGGAGGAGGGGAGACTGTCAGGGTATAAAGGTCCATTTTTCATCATTTGGAAAATTTTAATGGAGAATAAATTGCATAGTTTTTGCTTTTGGGGTTCATCGTGTTTTGTGTGTGTGTGTGTGTGTGTGTGTGTGTGTGTGTGTGTGTGTGTGTGTGTGTGTGTGTGTGTGTGTGTGTGTGTGTGTGTGTGTGTGTGTGTGTGTGTGTGTGTGTGTGTGTGTAATGTATGTCGACTGTGGATCTGCATATGTATGTATGTATACATCCCCCATATTAATAACACACCGAATCACATCTCCTAATCTAAACTAATCTAACCTAACCTAACTTAACCTAACCTAACCTAAATTCGCGTCAAGTTTTAACCTCTTTGTTTTAGATTAAAGCAACACACACACACACACACACACACACACACACACACACACACACACACACAACGACTTAACCCAAACGACAATGCAAAAGTTTAAAAAAACGGATAAAATCAGTAGAAAAGTTTTGTGTGAAGTAGCAATAAGACTCACAGTAAACAGATTAGGGCCGTGTTATTACGTTACTTCCATAAAGTTTTGTTCACCTACCGCCTACGGCAAGTTGGAATTTAATGATGCGTTAGGAGTCTCGTTTTCTTTTTGTGTTTTTTTTTTCAGGGGGGCATATATATAGTTTTTTCTTAAATATATTTTTTTCGTTAGTGTTAATCGACTATTTTTTGTTTAACTTTATATTTTTTTACGGTTAATCGATTTTTATGTGTTTTTTGCCGATTAGTGATTTTAAGGAGTAATTCTGTTTTTTTTTCATAATTTGTTTTTTCTTATCACTAATTAATATTTATCATAGTTAACTGATGTCTTGTCATTGATTCATATTGATTCACATCCACCTGAAAATATTGATTTCTATTAACATCTGTGTAAAATTCAGTGGTATGAGGACCCTTGAGTGCATCTTCTCCGTTAGTGATATTTTATACAGATTCTACCATTTTCTTAGAAGTGGGATATACATTTAGATTCAATTCAATAGTTTAAAGATCCCATGTGTGTGTGTGGAGAGAGAGAGAGAGAGAGAGAGAGAGAGAGAGAGAGAGAGAGAGAGAGAGAGAGAGAGAGAGAGAGAGAGAGAGAGAGAGAGAGAGAGAGAGAGAGAGAGGATAGGATAGGATAGGGCGCCAACAGGTAAGCCCAGGTATAACTTCACCAACTTATAGCTGTGTGTGTCGTAGTTAAGTGAAGGTGTTGTCATAACACTCCAGGTAAGGCTGAAGATGGGAGGCTGCTCTTACCTGGTGAGAGAGAGAGAGAGAGATACAAACATTCTTAGACACACACACACACACACACACACACACACACAGACACACACACACACACACAGACACACACACACACACACACACACACAGACACACACAGACACACACACACAGACACACACACACAGACACACACACACACACACACACACACACACACACACACACACACACACACACACACACAGACACACACACACACACACACACACACACACACTAAAGATAAAACCAAGTTAAAAAGTGACAGGAAAAATTAGATGTTGAAGAAAAAGAAAAGAAAAGAGTAAAGAGTGAAACGACGACGAATAATAATAATAATAATAATAATAATAATAATAATAATAATAATAATAATAATAATAATAATAATAATAATAATAATAATAATAATAATAATAATAATAATAATACCAATAATAATGAGAAAGAAAAATCAATAAAATAAAGGAAATAAATACAAAACGTAGAATAAACTAATAACTACAAACAATAATATCTCACCTTAAAGCATCCACCTAACTAAACACAGGTGCCCAAGACATTCTGAGAACCCCACAAAAATAAATCTTCCTTCTAGTGTATACAGCTTCCATCAGCATTCTCCTCTACCTAACTCCCGTCAGTATCCCAGACCAGTGATCCATCTTCCCCATCCTCGCAACTACCCATTCTATTCCGCCTGTCACACACGGGAGGGGGGGGAGAGGAGGGGGGGAGGTGGGGAGGTAACATTTTTGCATCTTAACGACAAAGGCAGAACCAAAAAGTAGAAGATGAATTACTTAAAGTGTCACCACGATTTAGGGATGTTTCTTCGTTGTTTGGACCAGCAGGGAAGAAGGTGGTGATGGTGGTGGTGGTGGTGGTGTTGGTGATGGTGGTGGTGGTGTTGGAGAGGTTTGTGGTGGTGGTGGTGGTGGTGGTATACTTACTTAAATGAGGTTAAGTTATAGGTTAACATTTGAGCTCTTCCCTTATAGCTTACATAACACATATACCGTCGAACACAACACTGGTCTATAAAATATAGTTGTCACGAATCACTCAACAACAGTTCAACGCTTTGGTAATAATAATAATAACTGAGTTCTTACTACGGTCAACGATCACCATAATACTCCCTCCTCTGCCATCAATCCCCCATTACCTTCTCCCATCGTCCAGATAAAAAAAAACCACACACAATCTGGCTCCTGGAAACAGCTAGTATCACATAAATTCCCAATTATACAGGAAGCCTCGAGAATACAGCAGTCTAACCTAACCTAACCTAACCTAACCTAACCTAACCAGCCTTCCTGTATTAATCTCCTACACAACGAGGCCGGTCAGAGAAAGATCATTACTAGCAGGAGTTATTTTTTCCTTCCTTCCATTCTTCCTGTAGTGATTGATTTTACCAAGATTGATGATAGTGTTCGTTTCTTGCTGTCCTCACGCCACGCCAACGTTTACACACTCTTGGTTCACGATGATTTCCCT